>NW_017100358.1:957761-989312 GCF_001263275.1 Habropoda laboriosa
TCTCCTTCTACGTATCCTCGCGATCTTCCTCCTCTCCCTCTTTCACTCCCTCGAGACGGTTCAAATCCGACCTCCGCCGCCCTTCCCCGCTCTCCCCGCCCGTCCATAGCCGCCCTATCGAGATTCCAATAGCGGCCTTATCGAAGGCTTTGTGCGATGAAGGATCGCAAGCCGACGCTCGGCCACTTTCCACGAGGTCCTCCTCGATATTTCACCTTTATTATCATATTTCAGGTATTCGCAATCCATTTTTCATCGTAAAAACCGCCCGTTATTAACGGCGTCGCGGGACGATCTATGCAAGAGCCGATTCTCATCCTCCGCCTCCTCCAAGATAGAGACCTGGTTGCGTGTGTATACGTAACGCGGTGTGGTCCCTTCGTAAACCGGGGAACGACAATTACTTTGACCTACTTTCACGAGAGAACGACTAAGAAAGCTTCTTTCCTATACGGAAGACTTTTTATTTTCTAGAGCGGTGGGTCGTTCGAAAGTGCGTGTGTATATACTCACGTTACACGGCTCTCTGTCCACGTGAATTTTTCAAACAGAGTTCGTCCATCGTCGCTAGGGCCGAATTTCCCGGCGCCGTTCTACGGATATGGCGGTGGCGAAAAAACCACCAGCCTCGTTTCAGCTCGTTCGTCATTTCCGTTCTTCGTATTCGGCGTACGTTGCGCCCGGTCGAGTGCCGCAAGAAACGCGTGCTCGCCTCGTCGCTGCGACACCTCTTCGCGCAAGAAGTCGAGGCGCAAAAATTCCGCGACCGACCAACTGGTCAAATGTAAAAGGGGATGAGAGGGAGAGAGAGAGAAACGAGCGGCACGAAGAACAGAGGTGGTGGCTCGCGGAGGACTGACGTCAGCTTCGAAAAATCCGCAGTTAAAAATGGCCGGTGGGGTGGGAATGCCTGTACACGGGAAAAACTTGCTCCGACCTATTCCCCCGTTGCTCGAACAAAGTGCGATTCACCATAGGACAACAGCTGTTCCGAGCAGCTATTGCGCCAAAGACGAGGGGACGAAGCAACGATTCCCCTCGGTTTCTCGCCGTCTCCCTCTAGCACTCGCCGCCGGGGAAAGATGGCCTTCGATTTTGTCGTTTCGAAGGAAAAGATATTTCTGTTCTCGAATTTCCTCGCTGACGCGTTCGAGTTCTCGCGACGTTAGGAAGTTCGAAACACGGAGGAAATTGCTCGGACTGTAATGGCCGCGGTGATTAGCGTCTGTTGACGTTTTCACGAGTTTGGAGAGAGGCGTGTTCGACACGCGTTCGACGTGTCGCAAGCGTTATGGCTGCGTGGCCGCCATGAGTGGTGGGAAAGCTCGCACGGGGATGGTTCGGGAGATTCTAATTGTGTCACGTTCGATTCTTCCGTATAGTGAAGTGAATTAAACGGTGTTTTAATTTGAACAGTGTAAGAAAGAATCGTACGTTTCGAAAAATTATCGATTTACAGATGAAATACAGTTTTTGCGAAATTCCTCTAATAAATAACCGGTAATGTGATTTGCAAGGAGGCGAGTATCGTTGTCAGCCAAATACGGGCGCGTGCATCGAGCAGGAAGATTGATCGCGGTGGCCAAAAGTGACGCGACGAATTTAATAGAAGCACCACCTCGCCGTTTGATTCGGCCGGGAGACGAATCATCGCGCGGATTGAAGGGGCAAGAAAACACGGGGGATCCGTCTAAATCGCGCTAAAACGCGATGCAAATCGCAGGGACCGATGAATCATTCGTAAGTGCAGTTTGAAATTACATTAAGGGAGGGAGAGAGGAGGAGGAGGAGGAGGACGGGATCGAAGTTCGCAAGCTCGCGCGAGCTTTATACGGGAATACGAAATCCGGCGTTTCTTGCCGCAGGGGGGCTGCTGCTGCTGCTGCTTCTGCTAGCCAGCTGATAAGTTATACGAGTTCCCGAACACGCGAACAGAGAGAAGATCTCCCTCCTTTTCTTTTCTCTCGCCGCACCGCCGCAACAGTCCGGTTTCTTTCGGCGACGAACGGAAACGCGGCACCGGTATACACCTCCGGAGCGCCGGGACGCGGCTTCCTTACCGCTTCTTAACTTCTGCTTTCGTCATCAAACTTTCATGAGGCAGCCGAATGATACGTCGGCCGAAGGGAGAAAAACTTGCCTCGAAATTACCAACGAGTCTCCCAAGACCCTCCCTCTCCCTCTGCCGCGCGGTCCAAACGAAAATCAGCACGAAGAAACCGATGGAAAGAGGAAAGGGGAAGAAGGGACGACAGGAAAGGGTGAGGAAGAGAAGAAAGAAGAGGTGGAGATCCCGACCCAAATCCGAGAGACGAGAAAACTTGGCTCGTCGATCAGTCGGCGGAAGGAAGGAAGTTCCGGTACGAGGACCACCGCTCGCCTTCTCCTTGTGTATCTTTCATACTCTCCTCCTCTAACCTCTATCTTTCTCTTTTCCCTCGAACGGCTCATTTTCTTTATTTGCGAGCCGCCGCGTCGTTCGATTGTATCGCTGCCGCCGAGCTGGGAAACCACCGACCGCCAGACCCGAGCCAGACCCCGATCGAGAAATTTCAGATGAACGGGCGAACTTTCGCGAGGAGAACGGCGATTTTAATATTCCTTCCTGCCAGCCCGCGGGGGACACTGTTTCCCCCCCCCCTCGTGGTAACCGCGAATTACGTATCGCCCCTCGGAGAGAACTTGCTTCACCCAACTTGGAATTGCCGATTTCTCAGGATGTTAGAGCGTGGCGGAAAGGTCAAAGTCTGTGGAGGTCGGTGGCGGACGAATGTCATCGTATATTCAAAGACCGACGCGTCCCCGGGATCAGAAAAGCCGGCGTAAATCATTTTCCACGACAGGGGAACAGAGGGAGGGTGGGCGGATTCCGGGAAGAGGAGGGGCGGCGAAGATCGGTCGCGCATAGCCGCGTCGGCGACGGGCGTCGCTCGTCGGTATCTCCGTCCGGCCATCAGCATTTTCCAACTTGTCTCACGAATTCCCTACCGCGTGCTCCCTGACGTAAGTAACAACATATATAAAAGTAAGTGACTCGGCTCTCTCGCGAGGCGGTGATGCAGGGTCCTCCTATCTGCGGAGTCTATCGGGCAGTAAACAGCGAGCGGCAGATAAGGCGGGAGATATATTATAGACTGGCTGGTCGTCGTAGAAGCGGGACGAGGAGAGTACCGGCTGCTAGCACTGGCAGCCGGCTAGCTGGCTGGCTAGTAGAGGAGCCAGGAGAGCTAGCTTTTGCCTCGAGGAAACGCGCCACCAGCACCAGTCACAGCCTCTAGCTCAACGTTCCACGCTACTCTCTATATATTTCCCTCGTTTCGCTCTCTTTCCTCCTTTCTTTCTTCCTCTCTCTTTTTTTCTCAGGCTTCACCCCGGTAAAAACGCCAACGGCGTCTGAATAGTCGCACGGAGGACGGAAGTCAGTTTGCAAGCCAAGCATGGGGCGGCGGCGCCGAGCTACCCCTTATTCTCCTCCTTCTTCGTCTCCACCACGAGTAGCAGCCCCTTCCCAAACCCTTTTTCCTTTTTCCCTTTTCCCTCCCACCCTCTCGAACCTCTTTTCTTTCGCTCCTCCGTCGTTTCCTCCGGCGAGAGTCGCCTCCTCTCGATGCTCGAATGCTCGACGCTACAATACATCACGTACACGTTGTTGCAGGTTCACCTTTTTCCTCCTTTCTCCCCCGTCCTCGTTCCTCTTTCCATCGACGGAACGATATCGCTTCCTCTCCGTTCTCCTTTCCCTCCTCCGCATCCTTCTTCCGCGGTGGCACCGAGTATTCGCGGCGCGTTCATCCCGCCGCCGCGTGTACGCGGAAACGCGCGCCTCTCGCACCCCTACCTTCTAGACCACCCACCCCAGTTCTCGACGCCGCCGGAAAATTTCTTCTGGTGCTTTCGATTTTTTTGGCAAACTGCCACTCCAGCCTCGGGCACTGCTACTCTGAATTCCGAGTTCGAGATATTCTGCACGTTCTACACAATACGAATATCTTCTCGGGGGAGAAGTGGAAATGTCTGTTAGGTGTGCCAATGAATGAGACGCTATTTTCTAGCGAGACGAGGATGTGGGTTTAATTGAGAACGTGTTATCTGGGGTAGGCATCGTCAAAAATTTAGAAAACCTCCCCCCTTTCATTCCCAAATTATTTAACAGTTGCACAAAAAAATCTTTTCCATTTCCGTTCACTCGGCAAGATTTGTAAATTTGAAAAACATTACGTAGTTACGTGAGACTTTAGGTGTGACTAAGCTTCGAGTACACGCATCCAATACATCTGCTTCTAAATGGAACACATTCAGTCAACATTCGTTTGGAAAATTTCGCAAGTGAGAGCGGAAAAGGTGTACGAACGTCGAATTCGCCATAAAATAATGGTGAATTACTCGCGAGCCTAATACCAGCGACGAATCGTAGGAGTGTAAGAGAGGGGTAGTGAAATGGGCGTCGCGCAGCAGCGACGAATAAGGGGCGTGCAGGAGTCCGCGGCGTGTCGAACCGCGTGTTCCACAACGCGTAGTCGAATTTCGTCACGGTCCGCGGCAGCCGTGGCGTGGAAATTATTAAACGCGCTTCTGCCCTGGCCCGAAAAGGGTTGCCCTTTATTTCACCGTTAGCCGGAGAACGTTGCCAGCCGGTGGGGCGAGTTATTATACCGTTGTCAGATACCATAGCACCCTTCGTCGATCTGCATAACCATCGCTCGCTCGCCAACTTCCCCTGTTTCCAGGGCGTTCATCCTCTCGCGTACCGCAACGCCTCTCTTCTACAGCCCTTTTCCACCACTGGGAACCACTCAATAGAGGCGCGACCATCAGCCAACCACAAAAGCGATTACAAATTAACGTGACCGCTTCTTCGAGTTTATTACGAACGAACCCGCCGTATTACGTTCGTCCCCCTTTTTCCGCGTTCCAACCGCCGCCTGCCTCCCTCGGGGCCGACTACAATTATCGTGCCTTTTGTTTCGCAATCGCCGTCTATCCTCTCCTTCTCCTCCTCGTCGCCTCTTTTTCCCTATCCCGGGGGCGAGAGTGAAATTCCGCTTATTTTTCAACCTGCTCCCCTGTGTCGAGTTTGCTCGGATTGGCCAAGTCTCATCTGCCATTTTCGCCCCGTGAATCATTCTCCGCGATCGTGCCGCTTGAATGCGAACGAGCTTCGATCTGACAATCGTCTCAGGTGACGAGCAAGTCTAAATTGCGTTAGACAGTTATCACTGTCGAGGCTTTCGGCTGTAAACCGTTGTCCAACGTGTCGCCAGCGTAATCGGCGTGTCTTCAGACCCCTGACGCAGGAAACGCTGGGAAAATAATTCCACGAGGACGATGCCTCGGATCTTTAAATTGGTTTACTTTCTGCGATAGGGTGAGTAGAGATTCGAGCTTCTCCCGTCGTTTGTCCGAATCTATTTTCCGAGAATCGTGGAATACCGGAAGACGCGGGCAGCTTGGTCAGAAAACACAGAACGCGCGGTGTGGCGATCGTTCCAGGAAGGAGGACGGAAAAAACGAACGCAAACGGAGAAGTAAGCCGGCAAAAAGCTACCACCCGGGTTGCTCTAGATTTACGACGCCCTTCATTGGTTCCACGCAACGCTGGAAATAGAGCGGGGGCCTGCGAGACTCCGACCTCTATTTCGCTTTTATTTCCCGGGGACAATGAGATACCGGGTTCTTTTTTTCTCTTCTTTTCCTTTATTCTTCTTCTTCTTCTTCTGCTGCTGCTGCTGGTCAGCAAGATAAAAGAGCTAACGCGTGACGGGCCGATCGGCGACGTTTCCGCAAACATCCTCGACCGACGTGTCCCGTTAGGTCACGAATTGTTACAGTTTCGGGAACACACCGTGCGTGCCCCGTTTTTAAGGACAAGCTTTAACGAAGGATGCCGTGGCGCTAATGGCCGAGGTCGGCCAGGTAGAACGAACTTGAAGTCTGCTCGAGTGTTCGCATTTCGTGAATTTTTCCTCTTTCGAAAGAGCAGATTGAAAAATTCACGCCCGTTCTACGTTTTATTTCACTAGTTTTGTGCTTTTTAACTTTCCACGGCCAAATTGGGGCGTTTACGTCCCAGTAGGCGGTTACGTCTGCTGTTCTGGGCTTTCGAGAAATCCGAAAAAATCCTGGGATACTTGTCAAAGTCTAATAAATACTTTTTGAATAAACGACCGAAATTGCTCACAGAGGGACAAAGATTGTAAGAATTTTATTCCAAGGATAAAAAATAAGCTGTACTATTGCGATAGCAACGATAGAGAGTCTAATTCTGAAACGTAGGAGCCATTCAGAATTCAAGGTTCCAGGGAGCGAGTCCCATCGGCCGATGAATCTCGACAAGATAAAAACAGTGTCGTGCTCCAGGAAATACACGACAGCTCGAGGTCAACTTTTATTAGCAGGTAAATCGCGGACTTGCTCTATTTCCTTTTCGTCACGGTCCAAAAGATACGCTTCACCAAATCTTCCCGAACGAGTGTGTCCAAAAGTCAGACCGAAAATCTTACCACACTTGCCACTTGAGACACTCGATCCAAGAAAACCAGAAGAAGAAAGAAAGAAATCCCACACATCCAACATTCGAATATTTACCAAAAACTGGTGGAAGACCTCCGTCTCTACCAATCAGAGCGAACAATGCATCTCGCTAGGCCATTGCCCGATAACTTAATTCATAATTGAGTTCTGGCGGTGTAACGGACACTCTGCGGCCAATATAACGTCTAATAATTCTAATAATTCGCCGGCTTGGATGCGAGGCCAGAGTCGGTGGCGGGTGGGCAAGAGACGTGGGCGGGGGGTGGCGTTGGTCGAGGAGGATGGTATCGTGGGGTGAGAGCGTTTCCTGGAGCCGTGCCCAGCCTGGGAAAGTGGGAAGCGGAACCAAGATGAGACGGGTGGAAAGAGAGAAGAGAAGGAAGGGAAGGAAAGGGTGAGACGGAGGTGGAGGAAGGGAGGCTTGGGAGAGGGTATGGAACAGAGAGAAGAGAAGAAGGAATAGGTCGAGGCGAGGGTATGGGACGAGGAAATGGAGGGAAGGCCAATTAGAGGGCGGGAAGATTTATCTGCGGACGACGGGTGTGCGGATAGTAAGGGGTAGGTCGGTCTCCTCTGCCTAGTGCGCTTGTATTATTCCTTAGTTGGACAACCCCGTCGAAGACATAGACGTGGTCCAGCTGCTGTTGACTACATCGGTTTCTAGCTGGATTAATAGTCGCTAATTTTTCAGCACCGCCCCTCGATCTCTCTTCTTTGGTCGCGGTGAAAATTCCAATGGGCGAATCGTGCATATCGATCGGACGTACATTTTCCTAGGATTGTAACAGACGATTACGCGTCGTCGAAGAAGGGCGTCGCTCGCAGAGATAACAAGGTACGCGGGGAACGAGGGGCGTTAACTAACCGGCCCGCGCGACCACTGAGGAACATTCCTCATCGACGATTTCGTGCCGCGGCGTCGACACGAGAGGCGGCGCGGACCTCGTTCGTGGAACCGGGCCTCGCGCTCGCTCGTCGTCGCCGCTTAAATTATTTTAATAAGAAGCCCTGACATCTTAACTGCCCGGATAGGCAGATCAAAGAGCCTGCCAGGTGATGTCAGTTTCTTTCAGTATTTACAGGAAAAGCAGCGACACCACCACTTCTCTCTCTCCTCCGTTTCTCTGAACACCCAGAGAGAAAGAGGAAGAAAGCGAATGGGAGAGGAGAGAGAGAGAGGAATCGCGTTATCTTGGGTAGACGATACTCGGAACCGAGCTCGTGCGTCAGCCTCGACATTTTTATAGGCCGCCACACGAAATTAGAAAGCCGGCTGGTAAAAATATATCGTCGCGCCGGAAAACGCCGGGTCTCTTCTTCCTGAAACGCGGAAAACAAGAGTATCCAACCATTCTCCGTCTGTACACGTCACGAGTACAGATAGGGAGAGAGAGAGGGAAGGGCGAGTTCGAAAATCCGCGCTGCTCACAGGAAAATAATAATACGAACTGACCGAGAGTTACGAGCTGCGAACGCTTACTTCGAACGCGGCCGCGTTGTTAGCGCGCCGTGTAATATCAGCAGCGGTAGCGGGGCCAACAACGGTACACCGACGCGGCAGAAACAACGACGGAACAACAACAACACCAGCAACAACGCTCTCCTCCTCCTCCTCCTCTCTCTCTCTCTCTCTATCCCCCTTTGCCTCGACCAACCGGCCAGGCCGCAGTTCGTTTCCGTGTTGTTACATAATACACGCTGCGGTGCGGTTACGCGGATGAGGGATGAGGTGCTGCGTTGCCTAATAACCCCCGTTCCCCGCAACGGTCCCGCTCCTCCCCGTGCTGCCCCTCGCCGGCAAACCTATTCTCACACCCTTCCGCCGCGGCGACCGAGCAAGATACGCTCGCAACACGGAGGAGAGCCAGCGAGGAACACACCGACGCTACGCTGCCGGAATACGCTTAAGCTGAAAGAGGGAGAACACCGTTGGCCAACCTCGTCCTGGTGTGTGTTTGCGCCAGGACACGCTTCAGACACAGGCACACACGCGCGCGCACACATCTTCGACTCCAGCGAGAGGAGCGTGAAGTAATTATATGAGGGCGGAGCACGCTACGACTCTCGTCTACACCTAGCACCACATCCGTATCCTAACGTGTCTGCTCGAAACGTGAGAATCGTGGCATCAGGATTTCGCGCTTCGAACGCCGCTGGACTTGGCTATCTCTTCGGGGTGAGGATGGTTCGAGTTCTCCCTTCCTCTGGGACGTCTCGCGTGCTGGGAACGTTCGATCGGGGGAAGGATTTAGGATCTTTCTCTTCCTCTCGTTTTTTCGGGAGAAATTTCAGCCGAGAAGGGTGGTCCAAGAGGTTTGCGGTTCGCGGGATCTATTAAACTACCATCAGCAGTCTCTCAGTGTCTCTGCGGTTACTTGTAGCGGCAAGTACCAAGTGACCAGCTGCTGTCTTGGCCGCTAGTTTCAGAAAGGGGACAGTTCCGTTGTCCAACTAGTTATCCATCAGGATTTCTACGTCACCCCCTGTCTCTAATTGCTTCACGGTTTCGGGAATGAATTTATCCAGTGGAATCCATCATGCTGCTATCTGCGGTGGAATACAGAAGCAGCGTAGGGAAGAAAGGGGTAAGAGAAAGAAGGATCGGCAAAGGGGAGAAGTTATACATTGAGGCGGGGTATATACACTTATATAGAGGAGGAGGGGACTTACTGGGATTCAATTACCGCAACGTTTGCGAGGCACGCTATTCCCGCAGGCTGGAATGGAGCTACGCCAGGAGGGTAGCAGCAGCAGCGCGCAGCCACCTTTCCATTTCTTCAAGAACGAACAGGTGCTCCCGCGTCTGCTGTAAATTGCGCCCCTGTAATCCGAAGTAAAGCGGTCGTTTTATCCGCGCCAAGCTCAGATGGATGCTCGCTACGTCTTTCCGGTAATGGGTCGCGCGCTCGCCCGCTTTCCATCTTTGATGGAAATCTCCTGGATCCTTAAAGCCCCCCTTCCGTCTCCCTTTCCCTCACCGCGTTATTTATTTCAAATTGTCGAGTCGTTCTTCTTCCCGGAGAAATTCCCTTTCGCCCTCCCTATAGCCCGTGTCGAATTAAAACAGCCTCAAGGTCACCCGAGCAATCAAATTCGCCGAATCTGAATTTCGCTGCTATCGTCGTTCACGATTCATCACGGACATCTCTCGGTGTCCCCCACTCACACACCAGAAGCTGGGAGCAATTTCGAGGCGACCCGGAAGAAACAGGAGGCCGGAAAATGATTCGCGCGAACGTAGGATCGCGGAGAAGGGAAACACAGAGGGAGGGTGTACAGCGATTAGGCGTGTGGCGCGAAGGAGAGGGGGTTAGGCGATGCGTGAGGTCACTGATAAAGTAGAGGAGCAGCGGATCGGCGTAGTGGGCAGCGGCGTTTCGTTCGGGTTCGAACGTAGGTACATAATTCATCGAGCGTGCACCATTGTCGGGAGCTTCATTAATACAAATGGCGTCTGGTGAATTCTAGCCCGAACACAGCCCGCGTCCTGCACGATGGTAACAAGGCCGGTGTGGGTGTATAAGGCAGCAAGCAGCAGCAGCCGGCGTCGCTAGCAACATCCCACCCTATAAGCTGGAGAGCGCGTGTAACCGAGGACGCGATGCGCCATCCCCGAGTTCCGAGCCAGAGGACGACGTCGAGACGCGCGGGACATATTTTTCCAGTCCTTGTCGACTTTCATGAGGGCGTCTTTCCGCAATAACATATTAATATCCCGGAGCCGGGCGAGACTTATGGGCTGCCGTAGAATCCTCGACCCTGGATCAACGCAGCGCGTCCGTTAAAGGCGGATCCACGGAGGCGAACCGGGGAGAGACGAGACGCCACCGGGCCGCGGCTTAACCGTCGTAAAGCAACCGTTGCACGTTCGAACAGCCTCCGCGGACACCGCCTCGGGTTATCGGCCAGGAATTGACAACGATCCCCACGCGAAATATCTTCCTCGTTCTACCAACTACCCTTAAGCCGTGGCCCGGATATATCGTGCCCCTACTCTATGTACATATATGTGTATCTGTATCTCGCTTCCTTTGTCGCTTTACGTAACCGCGGAACGCCGTTGCGTAATCGCGGGGAGGACGTTTTCGCGAGGCTGAAGTTGACAGTAGCGGTTCTCCTTCGAATTGAAGTTTTTATATATGTATATAATATATGTAATGCATTCGAAACTACAGCGGGGAGAGTAAGCGACGCAAACAAGCTGTTTCCACGTGGACAATAATGGGAAACTTTTTGGGGGAAAAATGGACGCAGGAGGAAATTCACAGATGGATTGGTGTACACGGCCCAGGGCCGCGGGCAAAAAAGCGAAAGACACGCATGATCAAGTTTACATCGCATTTATTTTGTTCCTTTTTTTTCCTTAGTAATCGTATAATCAAGGTAATATTACAATTAGCGTTCAGAACAGCAACCGCCCCTAGGAGAAAAAAACATTGTTTTCTCTCTCTCTCTCTCTCTCTCTCTCTCTCTCTCTCTCTCTCTTTCAGTTTTACAAGCACGTTTCACGCATGAGTAGGCAGCAGGTGCGGCCCTGGTCGCTCTCGCGGGTTACATACAATCAGGATCCAAATTGGTAAACAATTAATACCCTAATATGTTACAAAAAGAGGATGCTGCGTAGGTGTGTATGTGTATGCGTGTACGCAACGCGTGCGTTTCATTCTTTAATCTGCCTTGTCTCCGTTTCTCAATCTTTTCTTCACGCCACCGGTCGGAAAAGAACTGAGAAAAATGATGCGTTTACACAGAATGATGCGTAATGAACGAAGATCGACGACGATGATGATAAAAATGGACGACGATGGATGACGATGATGCGGCTACCACTACGCATGGGTACGCCTACCCCTAAAGATTATAGGCCTACTTCGAATGAACGAAGATCGACGACGATGATGATAAAAATGGACGACGATGATGCGGCTACCACTACGCATGGGTACGCCTACCCCTAAAGATTATAGGCCTACTTCGCCTAAGAGAAATCATACTTTAAGAACAGTTTACAGCAGAGCGACGAATGCATTCATTTTTTCTTTTCTTCTCGTATTCCGTCGAGTACTCCTCTTTCTATCGTTTCTTTCCCTCCACGTTCCTTTTTCTCATTTCCCCCCTCCCCCATTTTCGTTTTCCCGTTTTATCACCGAGATCCACAAAATAAATAATTATTAACATTACATTCCTCTTAGAAATACTGCGTTTTTTCCTTCTTCTTCTTCTTTACCTATTACTCTTGCGTGTCTCTTAGCGGCTATTCGTATACATTCATTAACTAGAATAGTTGTTTTTACTTGCTTAGGATAGCGCCACGCACACTTCGTGTCTGGGTAGGCGTCTATAGGTACTAGGTAGGTACGTACAATGTAATTATCTTGCTCGTTAAGAGTCTATCAGAGACGGTGTGTTGTGTTCGTTTCTTCTCTTGCCTTCGCGGTGCGTAGGAAAAGGGGTGGGATCGTGGAGGAAGAGAGGTGCGGGGGAAGAGAAATGGCAAACGAACACAGCAGCAAAGAAAAGGGAAGATTTACGAAGGACAAAGGATTCTCACCGCTACTTTTCCTTCGCTTTCTTTTCCTTCGTCTTCTTCTTCGAAAGTAATGTAATTCGCCGTGTAGAAAGGAGAAAAGCTGTAATCGACTCGTGAGAGGAACGCGCGCGCGCGCCTCGTACCCTCTTTCAGCAGGTATCGAGCGCTGACGGCGTCGCATAAACGTTTCTATATATAATATTTAACAAAATTATCGAACATCAACATATATATTTTGTACCGATCGAAAGAAGCACGTTTTTATCGTGCGCCGCCGCGTCTCGCGCTTAGATATCTCTCGTTTCCGCGGGGGAGGGAAAAACCCTCGTAATCGATATCTATTCTCTATAGTTTCACCACTCCCTCTTTGTCGATCTCTCTCTCTCTCTCTCCCTCTGGAAAAAGAGGCGAGTTCAGCTGCGACGAAACACGCGGCGACGATAGAGACGTGTGGTTCTCGTGTCGTTTCGCAGACGATAAAAAAAAATAATTAACAAAAACATAACATTCAACAGCAGTCGTAGTAGCATGAACACGCTCAGGAAAAAAGGGGGGGGGGAGACGCGTGTGTATCGACGTGAGCGTGAGCGATCAAGAAGCGCGAAGAAACGAACGATCAAAAGAACGCTTGCCTAGCCAAACGGAAAACGAGGGGCTGGGGGGTGGGTGGAGAAGGCGTCGCTGCGCGAAAAAAACGAATCGTCGTAATGTCTTCTTTTTCTCGTTCATTCTCTCTCTCTCTCTCTCTCTCTCTCTCTCTCTCCTTTCTTCTGTACAATCGACATCCGCGAGAAAATAAAAATGTCTGTCACCGGGTGTGAAACGCGTTTTAATTTACGATTCGAACTCTCTCCCCACCCCCTCCGCCCCCGAGACGCGATCGTTCGCGATGAAACACTTGTCGATCGCCGCGCGGACAACACTCGAGGGATACCCTCTCTCTCTCTCTCTCTCTCTCTCTACTTCCTAAGCGTTTTACTTACTATATTAGTTTACCTCTTAGCCTTCTCTCGTTTACGTATTTAGGTTTCGGAGAATGTTCTTTCGCGCAACCCTAGCGCACCGTGTACCGGGCCATGGTGCAAAAGTAGCAACGAACGGAGACGACGGGAGAAAGAGAGCTGATCTTCTTTTCTCTCGTCGTTTCTGGTTCGTCGTCTCTCGGACGGAAATCCGTGTGTGTGTGTTTATACGTGTAACTGTGTGTTTTTTCATTTTTCTTTTCTTGCTTTTTTTCCTCGTTTCGTCGACGACGGATTGGAACTACTCCGTGTATAACTCACCCCCTCTATCTACAACACTACTGCGGCAAAGCAGGGACTACAGATAGAGAGGCCAGAAAGGGGGAGGGCTACGACAATACTAGGCTTGTACGGACGTCACTGTGCACTTGGATACTGATTGGTCTGCGGGAATATTGGTCAAAGTGAGCTACAGGAGGTTCCAGGGGGGTGATGGCGGGCTGGCGGCGGTGCTGGCGCGCGGGGGAGCGGGAGGCGGGTTCGTCACTCACCGGGTGCAGCATCCGATTCGCCGCAACCGATAAATTGACGATCGACAGATACGCACATCGACCATCTATTTGGCATTACAGAGACAGTGGATGCAGCCTGCCACTCACCTGAAACAGAAATCAGAAACGTGCACGGTTAGGTGTGACGCGTGTGCCCCTTCCCGAACCAAGTCGGGATTCCGAAGAAATTTCGGCGTAGGTACAAGCATCTTTTATTTCGTTGCGGTGAATTGTGCATAAATTAATAAGAGAAGACTTCTTTCTGAAGTCAGTAGCGCAACCATACGCTGGCATAGATTATCCAAGTGATCTTAGAAACCTTCTTTTTTCTTTTCCAAGTCTGTAGCGCACATTTGCGCACACAGCCACCTCCCATGTCGATCCCAAGATAGCGTCCACAGAGCTACAAGAACACCTCAACAACATGGCAGTCTGGTTAAAAGAGTGGAACATTAGAGCCAACGGAGACAAATCAAATCACATCACGTTCACCAAGCTACAAGAACACCTCAACAACATGGCAGTCTGGTTAATAGAGACAAATCAAATCACATCACGTTCACCCTACGCAGAGACACATGTCCTCCAGTAAA
Organism: Habropoda laboriosa; assembly: GCF_001263275.1. Taxonomy (NCBI): domain Eukaryota; kingdom Metazoa; phylum Arthropoda; class Insecta; order Hymenoptera; family Apidae; genus Habropoda; species Habropoda laboriosa. The sequence continues at coordinate 971,929 of NW_017100358.1, forward strand.
ACTTAGTAACATAGAAATCCCACAAACAGACTCTGTTAAATATCTTGGTACAACGCTCGACAGGAGACTAACCTGGAGAAAACATATTCAAAATAAATGTAAGCAACTCGAACTAAAAACTAAAAAGATGTATTGGCTGTTAGGAAGAAAATCGAAGCTCACGCTAAATAGCAAGCTACTTATCTACAAAACAATAATCAAACCGGCGTGGACATACGGCATTCAACTCTGGGGCACTACCAGTATATCGAACATCGAATTGCTACAAAGATTCCAGTCAAAAACTCTGAGGACCATAAGCGACGCCCCCTGGTACATTTCTAACAAAATAATACACAGCGACCTGGACATTCCCAACCGTGACAGAAGAAATCATCAGATACAGCAAACGACACCTTCACCAACTCACGCATCGTGAAAACAATCTCGTCACCAACCTGTTACAAATCAACGACCACACGTACAGACTGAAGAGGGCTCACCCCCTCAAACTAGTTGATAGATTTACCCAACCATCGTAACCGTCATGACAAACACCAATACTACTGGTAGATTCCTGTAGATCTTCTATAGTTACTATTTAATCTTTAGTTTAACGCGTGTAATACTTCTGCTAGTCGTGTCATTGACCAAAGCCAATATATTCGCAAAAAATTCCCCCGTGGAATTCATTGTAAGTTGTATGGATTGCAATAAAAAAAAAAAAGAAGTGTAGCGCAAACATAGCTTAGCAAAAATTGTTCTTTCTTATTTCGTCGGTTGTATGGATTGCAATAAAAAAAAAAAAAAGAAGTGTAGCGCAAACATAGCTTAGCAAAAATTGTTCTTTCTTATTTCGTCGCAGTGAACGTAACTGTGCAGAAATTCGTAAGAGAAGACGTCTTTTTGAAGTCAGCAGCGCAACCATACGCTGGGAAAAATCATTCGAGTGTTTTCAGAAACCTTCTCTCAGTAGGACAACCACACACCACCAAAAACCTTCTCCTTTATTTCGCCACGGTGAACGCGATTGTGCGCAAATTAACAAGAGAGCGCCAACGCAACCATGCTCCACCAAAAAACCCATAATTCAGAGATCCCGTTAGAAAACAGGCAAATAGAGCAACGCTGTCACGACCCAGCTACGACCGGCTAATCGGCTCGTGCATCAACTTTCTCGTAGAATTCCTAAGCATCTCGGAATACTCTCATGTCCTACGAACCGAAATTCAAACGTGCCTCTCGCCGTCAATTCTCCCCCCGGAAAAGAATTCCCGCCTGAGGGGTAACAGAAGCCGCGTTCCATTTTCCTCGACGAAGATTTTCCAGAGAAAAAAAGAAAGGAAGAAGCAGAGAGAGTCGAGGGTGGCGAATCGTGAAAGGGTCGATGTGCAGCCGTTTCAAGGTTCCACGTTTGGTCGCATATAGGTTCATATGTTGAACGTGTCGAGGACACGACGGGTCGGGTCGTCCGCCGCTGGTTCAGCTCCTTTTGTAATGGGACGAATGCACGTGGTGCCTTGTCCGGCGGCACACGCACGTTGTGCTCGGGCTTTCGTGGTGTCTGTATCTCGGGATATCGATAGCTCGCGTTAAGAGCGAAAGGGGTTGGGTCGGCGGAAGGTCTCAGGGTGGAACAAGGCACACCAAGTGCGTTGCCAATCCGCTCGCTTCTCTGCAACCTGCCCTCGCCCACCCTTTATCTTCCTTTTTACAACCCAGCCGCTATTCTCCGGCCAACCGATTCCTTCTTACCGTCCTTTGATGCTCGGTGAACGCGACGATTCGTGAAACTGCCTTCCTCTAACGCCACCTTCCCCCCCTCTTCTTATTCAATCGTCTCTTTTTTCCGTTCTCCCGTTTTCTTTTTTCGCGCAGAGAATTATAAAGGTTCGCGCAGTTAAGCGTATCGCGAGATTGGAGAGAAGGGAATGAATCGCGATTATACCCGCAAGGACTTCGATAAAGTTGTTTGCCCTGGCCGTCGTGACAAAGGCGGATAAAGGAACGGAAAGGTGGAGAGGATGTTCCCGAAGCACTTGGCAAGGTCGGCACATTTTACAGCCGCAAACTCGCGCCAACTGTTCAATCCTACCCGCTTATACGACCTGCTTCTTCTTCCCGAGCCCGGCTCTCTCGGAATATCCAAAGCCCCCGGATCCGCCGGCAACTAGCCTCCTTTCAATCCTATTCACCGATTTTCTCCCTACTATTCCTTCGATCTTCTTTTGCGAAAAACATTTTCTCATTTGCTCGCGAGGTTTTTTGTCGAAACAACGTTAGATCCAAGTCCGGACTGTGGAAACTAATTTGAGAAGAGAAGAATGTTCATTTTGGACGAAGAAGATAAGATCTCGTTTCTCGAAAGTGTCCAATTAACGAAAGGCCCTAGCGAGAACAGGGTTGTTTGTCCGCGGCTGTATTTCATTTCTCCCGTGAAGTTTGCCTTTCGGCCTAGTCACTTCGCGTTCAAGCCCGGGCTGCCGCTCGACGACGACTTTAAACGTACGTATACACACGAGGAGGCGTTGCTCCTTCGCGCATTTATCAGGATTTCCGAAGGAAGCCGGAGTTTTTAAGCCGCGATAAATTCCCGTTCCCGCGTGCCTTTACGTCGCGAGAGTCTAACGTTGCTTAAACCTCGCAAAAACCACCGCCACTGTTCAACTCTTCCCCAAAGTGGACCACGATCCTGCTCTCAGAATAGCAACCCAAGCAATTTTCTTCAAAGTTGCTCGGAAAAAAAGAAACGAACTTTCTAATTCATCAGAGAGACAAATTTTTCACCGTGGAGAACCGACACGGGATGAGCTTTTAAGGAATCCGCGCGCGCGAATGGAGGAAAAATAACCGAGGGTAATATCCACGTGCAAGGGCAGCGTTCTCTGCTAGAGCAAAGAGGGATGGAGCGAGGGGTGGTTGCGAAAGGGTGGCGGCAGAGCGACGGAGACAGAGAAGGAGAGAAAGGGTCGGGGTTGAGCACGGAGCGGTTATTATCTATCGCTCTCGTTACCACAGGTTGCTCGTAAACCGGCCGCATCAAGAGGGTGGGGCGTTTGGGTTGGAGAGCAGAAGCATAGGTAGGTAGATACCGGTACTCATATCGTTGTCGTCGTCCCGTACCCTCGTGCCGCCACGGCTAAGCCCAGCTCTCTCTCATTTTCATCGGTTACCCCTTGCACGGGATATCGCGTATACCGTGCGAATGGACGGCTGCGTCGAGGGGGCACTTGAAAAATCTCCACTTACGAGTGCCTTCCTTCCAACGATCCACCGTCGATACCGACTACTTTTTACCCCTTTTTCTCACTCCTCCTCTTTTCTCCCCCCGAGACGGGGAGAGAGTTCTTTGTTTCGAGGAGATCCTATCTAAGCCCTTTCCTCGCCCGAGGATCGCACGCCCAAATGACTTTATCGCGCGACCGCAGCCACTCGTTGCTCCCTTACCTATTATTCTCCGCGATTTACCTAGGAGAACTCTCCGCGAACGGCGATGCGAGAAAAACAGCGCAATTTCTCTAGAAATTTAGAATAAAAATCTGGCCTCGAGGCGAACTTAAACTCTCGAGGAACGATGACGCTTGTCGCTATAGCTCAGAGAGTACAGAGAGGCGCGCCGTCTCGTAATTCCAACGCGTTCGCAGTCTATAAACGCGTAGGGAACACAATGATGATCGATATTTCAACCGGGAGGCGAGTATAGCCGGCGCAGAGGACAGCGGCTTGGCACGATGGAACGAAACGGAGGTGGAAGAAGAGGGCCGCAGAGTGAGAAAGAGAGAGGGGAATCCCGTCGAATGCGGCGCGAGGGGCGGCGAGACGAAGGGCGCGGAGGAAGTTCGCAGAAGCATCGGATTGAGATCGAGTCGGTGGTTTTTTATCAGGGCGACGTTGCACGAGCGCGAATTGCGCGTAACCCCCGCGGGGCAACAGCACGCCCGTCGCGACAGGGGGCAGCACCAACACCGTACCGGACCGATACTGCGTGGTGTGTAGTTGCTGCGAGCAGCCGCTGCACCAGGAACTCATAAATCTCCGGGGATATAGATGGCTCTAGTGTCGCGTGAGGTTGCAAGCTACCCCATGCAGGGTGCCCGTGGAACGCCCTCCCGCCCCTACTCGCTATCCCTTCGTAACCAACCCACCGTTTCTCTTCCCCTGCGTCTCTCTTCGAGAGAGAGAGAGAGAGAAGCTGAAGCTAACCTCCATCGGTCTTCCTCCGTTCTCGAATGCGTCGAATTACCGGAATCCCACCTTCGAACCAAAGGTGGTCCCTTCTAGCCCCGGAGAGCTCTCCGCGCTCCTGGAACGCCCGCGATATTTCACGCCGCACAGTTTCGCCTCGGAACACGAACCAACGGTTCCCTATACTCTCTTCCACTCTTATCGCCGGAGATCATCGGCTTCTATCATACCAGATAGATACTTTTTCCTCTTTTTTCGAGAAAACCAGGAGAAATTATATAGATCGTAGGAGAGATAGCGGAGAGAAAGCGCCGCCATCTCTCTGCCCACGTGTTACAATGCGGAGGATTCTTGAAACGAGTCGTAAATCTAGCCGCGAGTCGGTACAACGTACCAACTGTCCCGTATAATTGAATCGTTCGTCGAAAGTACCGCGAGAAGACACGAGGAAGAGGCGCGTGATTCGAGACCGGTGACGAGGAACATCAGCGACAGGAAATAAGAGATGCGGGGGGATTGGACGATGATCCCCGGCGTGCCCCCGCAGTGTTTACACCGGCAACATTTCCACGCGAAATATTACCGTATCGCTGGCTGCCCGGGAGAGTGATATCGCCGGGTAATATATCGTTTCGCGTGTTTTATAGCGACGCCGTACGCGCCCTTACAGTGGGTGTACCTGGAGTACCGGCTATCTTGCTCGGAAGCGACCAGACGCGGGGATATATCGGGCAAGAAACTGCCACGGCGGCGTTCTTTTGCGGGGAAAATTCCAACAGAAGACGAGCTACGCTGGGCAGAGAGAAAACCGAGTTGGTCGTCTCTGAGCGAGGGTTAAAAAATTGGGAAAAAGTTGGTGTAACTTTTTGAAACAGAGTAAATGAGATTTTACTATCCGAGAAACTTTTTCCAGATGGGGAACGGAAGTCTGTTACTGGAAGTCATTGGTTGGCCGATACTTGGAACGCGATCATTTATTTGTCGAGGGTAATTGGTTGTAGTTGTTACTCATGTTTAATTATAAACTAGAGAGTTTCAATTTCTGTTTGAAAGGGGAAGGCAATTTAAGAGAAGCCGAGTCTAACCGAGCCTGAAATTTCACTTTCAACACGCTCGCTGCTACCGTCGAAGCGTCGTCGACACAGAACGACCTTGGCCGTGTGTCAACGCCGACGGCGCGTCGACAATGCCGTGACATCAAAAGTCGATACCGTCTCTGTATGATCGACGACTACCACCACGAAAATCCTCGTGAAAATCATGCATCCGACTGACAGTTACAAATTGCCGGCACTCGGCACGTCCCCCGCGATTCTCTCGATTCCCAGCGAACGTGTTAAACGTTACACGAAACGAGTACGCGGGTTAAAAGGTAGCGTACAGACTGAAGGCAGGTGCGAATTGGGGAAATTTGGCGGCGGGAGGAGGGGGAGAAAATTTGGAAGGAAGGAGCGCAGGCAGGCCACGAGAAATGCGGGAATACCTATAAGCCAACAGCGCGAAAGAGCGCCCTGCCGAGCCAGAGCTGCATGTTGGTACGGCTCCAGTGTAGGAGTAAAACGAGTACATAGGTCTGAGAAGCAGCGCGGCAGTAGGAGGAGGGCGGAGGAAGAAGATAGAGTGAGGAAGGTAGAGAGGACGAGGTGGTACGCGGGTCCAGGGGCCAGAAAGCCAGAAACCAAGCGAGCAAGCCAGCCAGTCAGACCAGCCAGCGAGCGAACGAGCCAGCCAGCCAGCCAGCCAGCAGAGCCAGAGAAAGGAGAGAGAGGACGACGCCGATGATGAATCACCCAGCAGGAGCGAGCGGCGAGTAGAGGAGAGAGAGAGATGGAAGCAATAAGAGGCGAGCGATACGCAAAAAAAGGCTCCACGCTGGAACGCGCTAGACCGAGTCGCTAACTGACTTATCTACACATCGGAGTATCAAGCCATCCTCGACGCCCCTGTGTAATGGGCCGTGAGCTGGTATTTCGGTGTGTTTCGTTACGTTTTAACCGAGATTACGCTAAACTAAAAATAATTCCGATCTAAACAACGGAAATAGACCGTAGACGAGTGTACGGTACGGTGTATGGCGTAAGAAAGGAAGGTGGGAAGATGAAACGAGAAGTTCTGTGCGGTGCTCAGGAGTTTGCCCGCGGGGCAGCGCAGGGCTGCGAAGGGCATTTTGCACCCCGCGGGCTGTATTCAGCCGTAACGACAATCTGCCTGCTCTATTTCTACGATGTTCCACGGGCAAACCTGAGCTCTACACCGGTAGACACTTGAAAAAAAGAAGAAAAATCACGAGGAAGGAAAAGTGTAGTACCGGTTAGTTTTGTAACCGGTATCGGGTAAAACTGAATCCTTCCCGTGGGCACGTGAGCAGAAAATCCGAGGGGTCGAGTTTCCGTCGCCAAGGAAATTGGGTTCGTCGTCTTGTTCGCGCGAGAAGAAGCGGCACGAGGGAGGGACCAGGGCAGGGGAGGGAGAAGAAGTTCCAGAGTATCATCAAAGACCGCGTGGACCGGTGAGGCTGTGGACGTGTACACACCGATACGCTTTATATAGAAGTTGTGCGTTCGCTCGGTCACGGGTAATGGTTTTACGAGCGTCAAGGGTGATATAAAGAAAATGAAAAACACACCGGCGCTGCTGCCAACATGCGCGGGATATAACTACGTTCCAACCCCTCCCTTACACCCTACGCTCCTCTCCCTTTCGTCTTCTTCTTCCTCTTAAGTTTATACACCCGGTATCTAAAACGAGAGAGAGAGAGAGAGAGGGGGGTAGTGAACTCAAAATTCTAACCACCCTCTCCCTATACTCCACGCCTAACTCCCAGCGATTTAACTCCCCGCGGAGCGCGTCGCAATTAGTTCTCATATTTCGCCACCACTCATAGAACGCGTGTTGCTTGAACTTTTAACGCGCGCTCGCGCTCTCCTCTTCGCGCTGACATGATTTATCCGGCCAAGAAGCGTGAACTTTCTCCGGCCAAACTTTTATTCCATTGTCCGTTTTTAGTTGAAAACGAATTATTTACCGCGGAGCCTGATGCGAGAATAATGTCTCCGGGGAACGAGAGAGAACACGGTAAGAGCGCGTACGAAGATGCGTAAGATCGCGGGTTGCTGGGGGAACGAACCGGTCGAAAGGGTGAATTTTACGAGGATCGTCGTTACCATTACAGCGATTCAAAACTGAGAAATAATTTAGAAGAGAGAAAGAAAACAAGGCTGGGAAGGATAAAAAAAAGGGGGTGGGGGGGATTTAGAGTGACTGTAAAGTTGCCGCATCCCCGGTTTTTTCCAACTTTCCACGCGATCTAGAGGCTTCTTCCTGGACGGGTGTCGGTGTCCCGTCGAGTGTATCGCAATTAGACAGCCCGCGAACTTGCGTGTCCGCCTTTATGCTCGAGAAAGTTTGCGGGAAGTTCGACGGGGAGAGTTCTAGAAAGGTTATTTCAATATCGCGATGTGTGCCGGGGTGGTTTCCGGCCGAGTACAATGAGCGCATTACAACGTGGAACCTTCGTAACTTCGGGGAAGAACCGTGTTGACGCCATCTGTAATTTATCCTTCGAACGTCTGTGCCTTAGCGAAACAAAAATTTCCCATACACTCCCCCTTCCTTCGTCCTCCACCTCAAATTCCCCTCGCTACATCAAAGGAAGAAAAAGGACAAAACGAAACGAGGAGTGGAATTTATACATTCGCCGAAAGGCAACCCCGAGAATAAACGAGATAACAAACGGAGAGGTAGAGAACGGGCAACAATCATCAAGGCGTGAACCACGAAATCGACGGAAGTCGGCCGCGGCGTGGATAAAGACATTAATCTCGCGCGGAGATAAAGTAATGCGAACAATGATAAATTCCACCGCGGGATATTTATTACGTGCGCGCGGGCGCTCGTGGTCAAGGAACATTTAGCTCGTACCACTTTATTTCAACGCGATCTCGCTCCCGGGTGGTCTGTATAAATAAGCAGCCGTCCGAAACTGGAAACGTTCTGGCGGACTGGCGACCGCTGCTGCCGATCCCCATTCGATCGGTCACCGCCATTTTCACGCGTCTCCTTTTCCCTCTTTTTTTCTCTTTTAATTAAGCCGCGTATACAGCGTATCGCGTTATCGATACGAGCGTCGTCCCCACCGCTCCTCTCACTCTTTAGAACGCTCGCGATTGATGGACGACGCGAGCAGAAAGAGCGCGCGCGAGAGAGAGAAGGCACGGTGATTCTTGGCGGCGTTAAACGAACCGTGTAATCGCGCACACGAGACACGTAGCAGAAATGCAGCGCACCGAGACTGGGCTGTGCTTTTTCAGCCAGGACGAAGAAGGCGTAAAACTACTCGTGAAACGTTTGTCGCGGCTCTTTTGCCGCGCGACAACTCGTGAAACGCTTAACACCGCTGGTGAACTCGTTGTTCCACGCCTGTTCTCCCTCGGTTATGCGCGGCGGCGGCGGCGATCCTTCTGATAAACAGAATTTTTCTTCAGTTCATAGGTTAACTTTCCGGTAAGAGATTTATCACAACGACGATGTTAAACCGGGGGGATTAGTAGCAGAGAGAACTATTCCAGCACCGTCATCTCGTTTCGAAAGAGAAATTCTCTGTGTGTGACAGTTGGTAATGGAGTACGAGGTGTATAATTGCGAAGCAAGCTGTTGATACGAGTTTCTCGAACGCAAACGTTAGAAGGGGAAAAGAGAGGAGGCCGTTGTGTATCGACGGTGCCTAGAAAAATGAAGCGGTTACGTAAGATAATTTGGCAACGTCGCAGCAGCCATCACATCGTAGAGCGAGAGAAGGAGAGAAAGAGACGACCGTAGCGTGTATCGTGTGTGTTAGAAATATCCAGCCGGAGACGCGGGGAGAAGCGTACATGCCGTCGCCTCTCTCGCTCTGTGGCTAGCCAAGACCCGAAAAGAAAAGAAGAGAAAAAAGAAGGAAAAAGAGAGAAGACCCGTGGAAGAAGCCTTAGGTTTTGTTAGGTTGCAAGAGGTTCCTCTAGGCTCTGTATTGTGCAGTTGCCTCTTGTCCCGTTCTGCGACCCACACCATCCTAACCTCAAATCCGAAGTGGAAGAGCCGAGGGCTGGGGAGAGAGACACGAGGGAGCCAGCAGGGGCGGTGGAGAGAGAGAAAAAGAGAAGTAGCGATAGATAGAGGGAGAGAGAGAGAGAGAGAGAGAGTGAAGAAAAGATCGAGATGGCGTTACGATTCTCCGTTTCTCTTTCTTTTTCGAGCCGGCGTCGACTCTCCTCTCCGCTCTCTTTCTCCAGCCGCGTTCACTTCGGTGCCCGGGGATTCTGGGAGTTTTTAGAGTGCGGCCCCTCATTGTTGTGTAAATGTGGACCAATGGCGCCGGCAGACGGGGGGCGAGAGCGCGCGCGCGCGCGCACCTCACTTTTAAATGCTAATACCCGGGTTTTGCGAAATTCGCGGCTTCCTTCGGCCACGGCGGATCAGCGGCCCGCGGTTATTAAGCTATCAAGCCGCGCGAAAAAGCCTTTGTTTATGCTTGGTTCGCGCGCGCCCCCGAAAATTCGTTAGCCGGGCTACGGCTGCTCGTAATATAAATTAAAACGCTGTTCGCGACTCCCGATCCCTCCCCACACCGTACCCTTTCTATCCGCGTCGCGAATTTTCGAACGTTTTGTTAAAAGCGAGAAAACCGGTCGAGCGCTGGTGAAAAAAAAAAGGAAGAAGATATTTTCGAAACCCGGAGTAATTTCGTACCGATCCAACGGCCGAAACTGTGGAAGATGTATTCGCGCTACCGGCGAGTAAACAAGCGGTTGTTGGCCCGCTCGAAATTCGTCACCGGAATCTACGGCTCGAATGAAAATACGGTCTTTCCACTCTAAAAGCGAAAAATAAAAAAGCCCCAGAGAGAGAGAGAGAAAAGAAAGACACTTTTAATTGTATATAAAAGTACACGCGTATTATTAACAGTACGATGAAAACATCTGTGAGAATCCAATTATACCTGTCCGTCGAGCGAACAGATAAATTTCCCCGACGCCTCGAATTTACACTGAAATCATCAAGGTACACCGACACCACGCTCCCGGTCGTTCGCCGGAGAATTTACGACAGAAAGTAAGCGCACGCGAAATGAAAGCGAAGATAATAAGCGGAGCAACGAGGAGAAGGAGGGCAGGAGGGGGGGAGAAGGGAGGGAATAAGATCGAAGAGGCAATCGTTGGAAGCCCCCAAGGCTACGATGATTCGTCGTCGTGGAGAGATAAGAGTGGCTAGCAAGAGAGAGGCCTCGATAAATGAAGTATGGGGCATTAAGACGTAGCAACCTACGAGGGCGCGATCTGCCGGACGATCCGGCAACTCGTAAGTCTCCCCACTCCTGCCAACCCACCCCCTGGCCGGGGAATCACCCCCCACCACTCACTCACGTTCGACACTGTTGGCCGGCGTGCAAGCGGATGTTCCGGACGCACGGGCGTAGACTTTACGAGAGTTCAAGTGGTATCAGCTAATAATGACGGTCGTAAACGTCGCGATAGAATCAACAGGGAAGAGTTATTGCCAGCCAGTTACGTGGCAACGAAAGGCGTAAAATGGTAATGAAGTGTAATCAAAACAAATCATAAAACAGCGGACATAGCGGGTCCCGCGTGGACCAACCGCTACTCTCCTTCGCTGGTAAGACACCGGGGGTATAGAGAGCACACGTTACCGCACACGAGAATTCGTACGCACCTGCTGCACGTCCACGTATCTCGGACATGCGGCCGAATAAATCCTGTCCGCGTAATGTACGGGTTAATTGCCGATCGAGCGGAAGGATGTTGACTCGGGAATCGATGATCCCGATACTGATTGCGCTGCTCTGTACGGAGAATTACGAGACTTCGCGATCGTTTCGTGTTCCGATCAGATCGATATTGGAAAAATTAGAGGAATTTATAGAAAAAATATACAATAAAATAGAAAAAAAATCATAGATGTTAGTTGGTAACAGTTGTACACTTGTAGATATAGCGAAATAGTATAAGAGTTTGACAAAGGGTTGTGGGTAATGTAAATGGGATAAAAGTAAAAGGGGGATAACGAGGAGGACAGCGGTTTCACGGACAGTGGCCACGCCGAGATTTTTCTAGGACGTCCACGCGGGAGGTAGGTCAGGGTCTGATTGCAGGAAGGAAGCAGTTAGGCCCGGTTAAAGTCGTTAAGCCAAGTTTACGAGGTGTTACCGGGAGCGTAACCTGTAAATCTCAAAGGCAGTGGAGAGAGCGCGTGCCAGTGGCCGCCCTTGGAAAGGCCGCGGAAGGGGTAATGGATATAACTGGGGTGTAAGAACCGAGGTAAGACTGCTCGAGCGCTATAAACGCTTTTATGGATCGTAAAATGTCTTCCTTTACAGCCAATAAAGATCCCCGACCTACCGTTTGACGAGCAAGCAGTTGAATATATGCGTGAAAGAACCAGAAAGAGGGAGAGAGAGAGATAAAGAGAGAAAAGATCGTGCATCAATCTGTCGGAATCACGCTTTACTGCGCAATAAAATCACACGCTGTCGGTACTTTATTCCGTCTTCATGAGTCCGCTAGTCGCGCGGCTTTATTGGATTATTGACGAATAGCCGTGAGAATGCGTTCGTCGGGAAAATGCAAGCGATCCAGCCGAGTCAGCGCAACTGCATATACCAACTCACACCTATATACACCTATCTGACCCGAGCACAGAACTTACACAGAGAAACTGGACGACCGTGCACGAACACCGTGGAGCCCGACGTTGAGAACCAGAAACATCAACGTAAGTTACTGTACGACCGCGTCGATAAAAACAAACCATAAAACGCATTACCGGCGATCATTGGACTACCGTGGAATAGCGTTAAGCCCGGTAAGTAGGAGCGAGTTCTAAATTAAGCGGCATACCGATTGAGGCGTCGGTAAAGCAGAACGGCTGCTATATCAGCCGAGAACGCGTCGACCTGTGCTGCCATCTACAACGGAAACGGCCAATTAACGAAAAATAGCGCCGCGGAGTACTACAGAGGATTTTCCACCTCGAACATTTTACTCTCTCTCTCTCTCTCTCTCTCTCTCCTCCTGTTGCCCCTCTATTTCCACGAATTTTCGCAATTTTTCAATATTACACCGAAATAGAAAAATATCGAGTAATTGATATTTGTTCGAGAAAAGGAACGACGTGTATATATATATGGCCGAACGAGGGTAAAGAGTGACGGGCCAATGCGACGAAATACACGTCGCTGCTTGTCCCGCCTTAACCACGCCCTCGGAAGCAGGGGTGAGGCGGCCATAATTAAGCTCGATGTCGTTAAAGCCACTAGATGGCATCGCAATACCGTAGACCAAATAACAGTTCGTGCAAAGCCGCTCATACACTACTTGCTATATGCCCGTGGTCGCCGCAATCGTCGAGAGAGAGAGAGAGAGAGAGAAGTACTGCCTTGACAACTTTCTATGACATGGCCATGTACGATTCATACTTTAGATAAATATCTACAAGCATGAATTCATAGTTATATCATGCACGATTAAACCGATACCGTATTTTACGTATCTCCTATCAAACGTAACATTATTCACACGGAAGAACGACAAAGTTTCACCAGAAATTCTCTCCTCCTCCTATTCCACAAGTCTTATAGATCCACGCCCCGTTCGGGAACACGATTTCACGAGGCTGAGAGGAGAAGAAGAGGGTGGGAGGGAAGGGATCGAGGGATGCCTTTAAATATTTCTAGCTTTTAGACTGGACCAAGGGCGCGATTTATCGTCTATACGGGGCAAACTTTCCTATAAATGTAGATCGCCGGAATTCCTCTAAATTGCCTTTTCTTGTTCACTGTCAAAATTTATCTTCACGTATATCTGCGCGAGAGCGGCATCGAGACGATCCACGAGGCAGAGGAGCGGACGCGACTGGTTAGCTAGAGGAAGAAGACACCACCGGTCTCTCGTTCTTTATTTAGGCGACGAAAAAAGGTGACGTATGGAAGCACACGCCGCACCGCGCTAGAGGTCCGTCAAATTCTTCGGCCGTGACTCTTACTAGCGTTGCGTTACTAGCTGAGTGGTCTCTTCTTAATTGGACTCGCTCTCTCTCTGTGTGCGTCTCCGTTCTCTCCGCGGGATCGGACAAAAACGTCGGAGCCCGCCGCGGCACGGAGCGGCATGGAGCGGCGCCGACAATGAAATGTAAATTTCACGCAAATTCGACGACAAGCAAAATGGAGGGGAGGAGGAGGGAAAAAAGAACAGGTCCTGAAATATGTATATCTCATTATATTATCGAAGCGTGGCGTGGTCTCGCGAATTTAATGCGGCTGGTGCCCGCGGTCGCTATCAATGCCCGATTTAATGAGCGCGGCCTGAAACAATGCAACAGAAACGCGCTGCGCGCAGAAGAGAGCAGAGCGGCGGCGGCGGGTGCAGAGCGCGATCGGTCGCGCGTTCAGCCCGAATAAATAACGTCATAAATATGTAATTAATATGGTAATATAACTCAAATCGGTATTTATCGCGGAGCTAATCGATTTCGCGTCGAAACCGATACGACGACGTCGCCCGCTCTACCTACTACACCGTTCCGCTACTGTTCGAGCGTAACGCGATTATAGTTCCTGGCAGTATTCCATGCACCGACTAACGATCTACTTTGCGTCGTAAAAACGACGGCCGCGGCACATGGTCGCGTCCGATGAAGAACGTGCCCGATAAAGAAAGAAGCCAGATAATAATCCCGCGAGAGTAAAGAAGGAAAAGGAACAAAAACAAAAAAGAAAACTGATCGTTTCCGTCGTTTGTGCACGATCGACGATTTCACTTGCAACTTTGTTGCACCACGGTACATATATGCGATAATACGTTGCACAAACGGTTTATGTAATTTTTCCGTGTGTGTACGGAGAGAGATTTCGCGAGGGGAGGGAAAACATTGTTCGATAATTGAAGAAAAATGTTTCTTCGGTGTCGACAACGTTGTACGCGAGGACTCGTCTCGTCGATCATCCATTCCGCGGAGACTTTGATGCGGGACGCGACTTTGTAATGCATGCATGATGCATCGCGCGCTATGCCCGAGCGCCATTTGCAAGGCTAAAATCCTATTTTAAGGCCTGGCTAACGACGCCATGAAAACGGGCGATTCCTCCTTTCCTACAGGGTTACGGGAATTTTGCTCGGGGTTTCGCGAAAACACCGGCGAGGTTGAAAGCGACAAGAGCGAACAACCAGTCCATCGATTAAACATCACACACAGCGGGTCAGTATCGTGGAATCGGCGGCGCGGCTCGGCCACGGCCTACAATTACGACGCGGTTCCGTGGAGTTAATTGGCGAATTCCTACGGCGCGGCGAGATACCGACAAAAGGAACTTTATAAAGTTTACCGTTTATCTGGAAAAGCTAGGAGGCACCGTGGATATGATTTGCTGCCGGTCGCGAATTATTATCGCGGAAATTCCTCTTCCATTCGCTCCCCGCTGATAATGAGATTCTGAACGGGCGAACGTGATCGTTATATTCCTTCATATCTAATTGAATATCGTTGTTCGAATCGAGCGTTCGAGTTTATCATGTTCCGGGTATCTTTCCAACTTTCATCCCTTATAACTGCCGTGACTTTGTGCATTCGTTAGGGTACGCGTCCATCTGAGAGCTTTTCACGATAGTTAGGCTTATTGGTAGATAGTACGGAGTACAGCTTTATATAAGACAATTTTCTTTTCGGCTAAGAAAAATTAATCGAAGATCGAATATAAATTGTGACTGACTGAGGATTCTGCACTCTATCTTCTCATATTCCTGTCAATACCCTCGTTAGAATGCTCGAAACATGTTTACTTTGGCGCCCGACAAATTTCACGAGTGCACAAAATTTCTTCCACCAACAATACTCTGTAATCGTCTCCAGCTCTCCGCGAGCACCATTGCATAAAACACTGATAAATCTAACTCTCGAGAGTTTTCCCCTCAAACACACACGTACCTTCAAACCGTTACAAAACAGCTCTTAGAAATACAAACAAATCCAAGTGATTCGAAAGAAAAGAAAGAATAATATTTACACTAATCGACGTGAAATGTCTCGAAGCAACCCTTCATTTATCACGTTTCACCGTAAAGATCTGTGCAAAAAATCAGCTCGTTGAAATAACGAACAGATTAACGAGTGAACCGGAGAGCGATTAATTTCCCGGCAAAAAGCAGCGAAGGAAATCCAGCGAGGTGAATAAGAAGGCAGAAAGGGGAGAGAGAGAGAGAGAGAACGAGCGGGTAATAACGAGTCAAAACGAAAGCGGCACGTCGGCCGGTTCTCTAGCCGGCACAAAGCGTCCGCTCGGCGGACATTTCCCTGGAATCCTTTTTTTCCAGCCAAACATGGAAAGAGTCATAAAAGCCCCGGCAGAGAGCCGTAGCCAACCGAGACTTTCGTGAAAGCGCAGAAAAAGCACGGACCTTTTTTTTACAACCCGATATTGGCTCGAACCGGGCAATTCGAAGGGTCGTTCGTTTTCTTGAAACGAACGGTCGCCCCATGGACTAAAATACAAATTATACCGGAGGATCCCCGAGGCAGATAGCGTGCAACAACAGAAATTGGTGTTGCTTTTTGGCAGCTAGAACTACTTCCTCTCTTTCTCTTTTTACCTGGTCACCGAAACTTTCTTTTTCTCCGGTCACCCCCTATGTACGCCACTTTCACTTCTTTTTTCCTTCTTTTCTTTCCCCCCCGAAGCATATGGTCCAAGTGAAAATTCACAGAGACTTTCTCGAATGTTCCGGTGGCCCTTGAGAAGCACCCGTTTCGAGCCGTTCATGAATATAATTTCACCGACAGCCTACGGAACGTAGAAATTACAGGGAATCGAGAAAATTGCTGTCGTTTCATTAACATTCTCATCCGCGTGGAATATTGCGAAAAAGAACGTACAAGAAATCACGATGGAGAGTAACATTTTAATATGCGTAGAGAGGTGGTTGCCGCGGCAACAAAACGCAACCCCTTGAGATGCAGGCCCGCGAGAGTTAAACGTACGCAAACAGAATAACTTAGGAAATTATGAAGGCACGCTTGCAGGTGGTTTATCCTCATTAAGTGTGCCCCGGCTAAACTTAATTTTAAAGGCTCCGGGAACCGGCTAAAAGCCTCCCCCGCGCCTCCCTTCCCCGCCCCGTAAGTACGGCTCTTTAGCCGACATTTTCTTCGGGAACCCGTAAACTTTCTCCGATGATTTCTCAAGCTTAAGAGCTCGCGAATCGTTTCTCGTGAAATCCATTACCATCGAAATCAACCCCTACGAGAAATAATAACCTAGACTCGTTCGTTGTAGTCTCGGAGAAGTTGACGGTCCTAGAGAACTCGCGGGAGTAACGATTACATCGAACACGCTATTGGAATTCGAGTTTATCGAACTGCTTAGTATCTCGACATCTGCGAACATTCGCGGGAAGTTGACTCGTTGCCAGCGAGTTTGACAAAATTATTCAAAAATGCTCGGCTGAAAGATCGTAAAATCTGAACCGTGTTCCCCGAGCTGTGTAATTGTGTATTTTCCACGCCATTACGCATTCCTCTCTTTCTCTTGTAAAAACAAAGAAAAAAAGAAGAAACTTCCGAAGAGAATACTCCCCGGATCATTCTAAGTGTATCCATTAATCAAACGAGCAACTCTCTCTCTCCCTCTCTTAGTCCAAAGGACACATCGCGGTAATTCATTTATCTTCCAGGTTGGAAGATATACGAAAACAGAGTCCCTTAAAAAAAAATGCGCGGACCGATTGGCGGCGCACACAGGAGGCGTTTTCGATCAAGCTAGAAATTGCCCGTTTAACAGGTTAAACGGGTCGAGGTGGATAGAAGAGTGTGTATAGAAGGCCGAAGCAAAAGTAATAAAAAGAAAAAAAAGGAAAAGAATTCGCAGGAAGAAAAGAGGAAGAAGAAGAAAAAAAGGGGAAGGAAAATAAACGGAAGCAAAAGAAAAAGTGGTGGTAGAAGGAGGGGCAGAGAGAGGAAGGAGTGTATAGAAGGGCGAAGCGAAAAAGAAAAAAGGGGGTCGAAGAAGTCACTCACCTTTAATATAGCTGTGTACATTGCGGTGCTAGCAGAGGGTGGTGTGGATTGGTGGTGGGGTGGTCAGGGGGGCTCCGGTGCAGGGCGTACCCCTAGTTGGCCCCCTCCGGTCCCCCACCGGCCGCTTGCTGCTGATGCGCAGCCGCGGCCGCTGCCGCTGC
>NW_017100358.1:989389-1031608 GCF_001263275.1 Habropoda laboriosa
GCTGCCGCCTTCTGCGCCTGCGCCTGCTTCTCCTGCTCGTTCAGCTCCTTGATCGCCTGTATCTCCTTCTTCAGCTTCATCCGCCGATTCTGGAACCAGATCTTGATCTGCCGTTCCGTCAGGCAGAGCGAGTGTGCCATCTCGATCCGCCTCCGCCTGGTGAGGTAGTGGTTCGTGTGGAATTCCTTCTCGAGCTCGAGCGTCTGGTAGCGCGTGTAGGTCTGTCGGCCGCGCCTGCGCATTCCGTTCGCTCCTGTAACCAAACAAAACCACCACGGAACGTTCAAAACGAAGCCCTTTTACTCTACACGCACACACGCTTAGAAGATCGCATGTTGTTATTTCGTGGACCGAGTTAAGCCGAATGAAATCGGCCAAATCGAATAATACCGTTTACGCACGCCATCAATGTTCCCGTATACCAACATACTCCTTTCTTTCTTTCTTTCTCTCGTATATAGGAACGTCGTTGAGTACGGTGTCTCCAAACAACGATGTCTTCGAAACGAACGTTTTCGACGGTACGATTTTTGTAGCGTTTCTCATAATGTATTTAATGGTATCTGAAACGGTCGGAAAAAAGTTAGTACTACCCTGTACATTTTGAGAGGGGGACAAAATCTGGCGTATCGTTGAACCTAATCTACTATCTGCGCCGAGTTTACCTAGCATTACAATCTCAAACGGACCACCGGATCTTTTAATCCCTCTTTCGCGTCTAGCTACAAATACCGGACGGCGTTTCTGTAAGACGTCCAACGATTTTCAAGCTCGAAAATCCCGGCAACGTTCTCGATAACGCCACGAGACTCGGATAAACTCCTAACTGGGAGTTTAAAGAGAAAAAAAAGGCGGCAGGGGAGAAAGGGAAGGGAGAAGAAGAAAAAAAGAGGAGGAGGAAAGGAAGAGGCGCGTAAACGGTTCCAGATAGAGCGTGGTAGTGGCTCGCAGCGAGCCACCGGGAGAAAGTAAGAGAGTGTACGACACCGGGATAGGTACTGTCGAACAGCCACTTGGGTACAGTACCGGAATAAACCCGTCTGTGGGGGCGCGAGCTCACCTTATCGGCCGTTACTGCCTCGTAAAAACCCTCCCGTTTCACCTCAGCCAGCCGAGCAACGAGAGAGCAACAGAAGCAACCCCCGTAAGCAGCAGCCGCTTGTGTGCCTTTTGCTCGCCGCTCTCTCGCATACGCTTTATATCCGAGTACATAAACGATCTTCCCCACCCTCTTCGTATAATACGATTTCCACCGGTCGACGACACCCCTTTCACCCTCTTTCCCCAAACCTTTTTACGAGTCGAGTCGACTCGTTCGGCCGGAACAATTAATTTTCGGTTAAACGGCCGGTTTCTCCCCGCGTATCGGCCCGGTTATTACGCGATAAACCGAGAAATTAATTTCACTCGAAGGGTTTAATTGTTATGAATAATTAATCCAAACGCACGCGTCCTACCCGTGCGATGTTGGTAGCAGCCCCCTGGAGAAGATAAGTGACGTGCCGATATCGAGTCCCGTGGTGAAATTAGTAACACCTCTCTCTAATTAGTCTCTCTGTTTGTTGCAAAACTGAAGAAATTTCTTCATTTTTCTCGTCGATCGAACAAGAGAAGAGAAGGTTACCGATAGGTTCGAGAGGAGGAAATTTTCGAAATCACACAACGATTGGAAAACTGTACGTCCTTCGATGGATATCAGCCGCCACCGGTGGTGTGGTGGCTGTACACTTTCGCGAGCAAACGGACGACCATTGGAAACAGGGCGAGCAATAAACGCGTCATATTTACAATCGTATCCGCGCCGATCTATTATCGACGAGAGTGTGTACACACACGTATGAGAGAGAGAGAGAGAGAGAAAGAGTAAAGTTACAAACTTGGGCGCCACGCGTGCCTGTACACTGGACCATTTCCAGTTGGCCATTATACAATATCGCGCGCAGACGAGCAACAACACGCCACGGCAGAGTTCATATCGGCATCGTGTATATTATCGCAACGTAATCAAGTGTCCACCACTACCAAACCACCCCCTGTCCTCTGTGTATTCTCTCCTCCCTCTGTACCTACGTTCGTACACAACGAACGCAACATCCCCATGATTTTCATTTCAGCTTGTCAAGCAGGGCTCGCGGGCCGCGAGTTATGGCGCACCGTTTATAAGGGTTATTTGTCACGCGTACCCCGCGTCTCGGCCTCGTGTCTCTCCTTTCCACCCCCGTGGAGAGAGCTGAGCATCCCCTCTTCTCTCTCGTCGAGAAGTTATATCGTCCCCTTGGCCGCGCTGTTTCTCGCCAGAACCTGGGGCGGAAGCCCGATAGACTCGAACTTATAAATAAAACCGGGGCTTCAGCCAATTAAGCCGACCCCGTACGTCTCCAGGAAAGTAGAAAATGTGACAAGTTCCGACGCCCCCTTCGTTATACCGTCGTCTTCCTTCCACCTCCTCCCTGTTTTGCCTTTACTTTGCCACACGGTTTCTTTAATCTTCTTATCCACCCTCTCTCTCTCTCTCTCTCTCTTCTGTACTCTCTATATCTATCACGTATCTACCGTTTCGCGATTCGATTCTATTTTCCACGGTGAAGAAGAACCGAAGAGAGAGGGGAATGAAATTTTCTTCCTTTACCGGGATACGTTTGTTTCGTGATTGGTTTAGCTGATGTTAAAGGTGAAAAGAAGGAAAGAGTTTCTGGGTTGATTCTCGATCTTCTCTCCCTTGGAACAGCACTCGGTCAGCCATCGTAGCTCTTCGCCCTAAGCTTACGCACGCCCCGTGGGAGATCGCGGGCGAAACGAAGTTAGGGGGAGAATACCGAGGCCGCCACGCTCCCGGAAAAGTAAGAAGAGGCGTGCGTGGCTGTTTAACCAAGGGGGTGGATGAATTTTATGCTGAGACCGTGAAACGTGTTTCATCCGGGGAGAAGGAAGATCTTGTTGGATGGCGGGGGACACGATGGAGGGGTGGAGGATACTGTACACGGAGAGTAGCACGCTTAGACCGAGCGAAAATATTTCCCTCGTAACTCAAGGCTTTCTTGAAAGAGAAAAAAAAAAAAAAAGGAAAGAAGAAACGTGCTACCCCGTATATCGTTAGATATTCCATCCCCCAGGCGGGAACCTACCTCCTTCGATGTTCGACCGAAATGGAAACTCGGAGCGTGGTTGTTTTAAACGATTGATTTCTTCGCTGACTATAAATGCGCCTAAGTTATTGGGTTTTTGTTTCAGCTCGAAAAAACGTATTAACGGCGACGCGAGCCTTGTGCTGCGCACAATTTCTAAAAATCTATGGCTGGCGGTGGAAATAGAAAGTGTCGCTTTACGCTTGTAGGTACTTTTTGCAAATGCAAAAATTGTGAAAATTACAAATTTACGAATGTGGTGGTGTTGAAATTGGAAAATATTTTTTAACGACTTTGAAAAATAATGCAATTCGTTTTTTAATTGTTCAGCTGACCAATTAAAGAGCAAGTAGTAACCAGTTGCCTCTTAAACCCAAATTCAGAAGGATATACGATATTAACAGCGTATCTCGATACCCCGATGAAGCTAACTAATGAATTTAATCCGGAAGCCTCGAATAATAACTGAAATACAATAATTTCACGTGAGATTAAACTTGAATAACAGCAAATGTAAGATAACGCAAAACTACGTCATCAGCAATCAACTACATATTTAAAAAAGACGTCGAAGAAATGATACATTCTCTGTTTACGTAATTCCCAATTAATCCCATAAATAAACCGAAGATTAGGTGAAAGAACAGGGTGGAAAATTTCTCGAAGCTTATCCCTCGCCGCCCACGAGAAATCGTCGAAGGGAATCCCTCTCGATTGGTAGAAAGTTTCGACGTGGCCAACCATAAACAGGGTGGCTAGAATAGAGGGATGGAGAGAGACTTCTACCGTTGCCAACTCTAATAAGAACAACCAATACGTTGATTGCCGCCGGGGAATCTAACTACAGGGCCGCGGTTCGCAAAACACAGAATGCCAAACCGTCTCTCCCTTCGTCTCCTCGATTTCTCTCCCTTCTCTCCCGTGGAAAATCGCGCACGCCAAAACCGGGATGATTCGCGGGAGCCAATCAAATCAAAGTAAGTGAATTGGTCGACAAGAACGTACGAGGGACTTTCGCGCAACTCCTCGTAGGCTGGCAAACAACCCCTGAAATCCACGTTTTCGAGGGTTTCAGCCTCTAGGTAAAAGGTTACTGATGGCCGCATCAATCGAAAACCCCGGAGCGGCGTTTCTTGTTACCGTTGATTCTCAAACCCGGGGTCAATTTAAACGCGGCCAATTTGCCCCGGCGCGATTCTTCGCTCGTAAATCACCCCTCGACGAACGGTGATGCAATACCAATTACGCTTGTCTCTTCGTTCTCAGTATATCGTCTACCGGCGTACAGACTTTTCACGTAAGTCAACGACGTTTGGTCTGGTTACTCTGTTCTACCGAACACGAGGACTTAGACTTGTGTAAATTGGAAACACACCAACCAACCGTATCTACTATCCACGAATTCTTGTCCCGAGGTAAATGAAGGGAGCAAGTTGAGAGTATAAATCGTCGAACGTAATTAGAAGACCTTTCGCTGTCCAGTCGGTGGAAACACGAGCCTTGGGAAGGTCAGTGAGGCCGGTTCGAGTAGAGAAAGAGAGAGAGAGAGAGAGAGGTTGCTACTGCCAGGCTAGCTAAGCTAGTGTCGTAAGTCGCGAAGCTTCCGGTGTGCGTTCGTCCCTACCCGAAACGCGAACGTTCACGGCCGCAACGGACTCTCTGTTTGCGAGGCACGGGAGTCCCGGAGACACTCGGTATGAGAAACGCGTAGCTACGCAGCAAGATCGTAGCTCAACGTGGGGTACACCCTCCTCCAGAGGCTTGCCAAGGTAGGTAATCCTCTCGGGGGCGTGAGTTACTGCCTGGTGTCCCTCGTGCTCTACTCTGTCCCACCTTCTTCTTCTTCTTCCTCCTCCTCGCTCCATCGAGCCTCTCTTTTCCTCCCTTCCCGTCACCCCGACCTTTTTCATATTCTTTCTCCCTTCGAAGGAGAACGGTGGCTGCGTACCGTATTCTTGCCGGTTCTCTTTTCCACGCGAGGCGGCTCTAAGGGCTGCGTGGAGAGAAAGTTGGAGGACGGCTGGTTGCGGTGGGTAGGTTCGGAGAAGGAGGGAAAGCAGTACGGTGGAAAAGGAGCCTTGTGCCACAGCTGGAGAGCATTAGTCAACCGTAATTAATAAGTTATGTAGAACGCGAGCTAACGAACAGCGCCGCGACGCGGAGGCGGCGTTATCTCTCGGTTCGGCCTGGGGAGAAAGAGCACGGGAGAGATCGCTTTTCACGCGCCGCGACGACGGAAGCCTCCGCGGTCGTAAATACCGCGCGCGGTAAACCCCTTGTAACGTGAATAAACCCCGTGGTGCTCGGCTCGGAAATAAGCGACACTCGGAACGTGTACGACTCTCTACCCCGCTGTATAAGTTGCTGCCTCTACCTCTATCACCATCATCGACGTACTTTTAAGAGAATTTGTAGCGCGTTTATGGCCTCTTACGCGGATTTAGAATTTCCTTTCCTGGGAATAACGCTGTTTCGCCGCGCGATCAAGATTGAGAGGGGTAGTTCGTCGCGGAATCGTGAAGAGTAAAACAGGGGGTGTTAGACGGCGTTGGAAGATTCTCCGGGTCTATATAGATCGACGAATGCAGGTGTAATGAATGGGAATTAAAAGGGTAGTTTATCATCGTGAAATTCTAAAGATCAAAAGAGGCGAGGAACAATTAGACTGCAGTTAAACGATACTAGGAGATCTTCCAGATCTATCCAGAGCGATGTATGCCCACAGCAACGTGAAATTAAAGGGTAGTTTTTCATCGTTAAGTCCCAAACACCAAAAAAGACAAGAAACATACTAAACAACTATTGGAAACCACTGTAAAATCTTCTGGATCTATCTAGAGCGGTGAATGCAAATGAAACGAATAAGAATTCATCATCGTCAAATCTCAAAGACCAAACAGGACGAGGAAAGATTAGTCCGCCATTGGAAAACACTAAAAGATCCCCCGAATCTGTCTAGATTGATGAATGCAGGCGACAAGAATAGGAACTAAAGAGTCCCGAAGATCGAGAACGACCAGAAACCTCGCTGTTAAAAGACACTTGGAAGATCCTCCGGATCTATCGAGAGCGGTGCACGCACGCAGCCAAGTCCGTCCCGCGAGAGTCTCCCACGGCTTAGAAGGGGGATCGTTATTCCGCGCGGTTCCCGGCGTACGTTCTAGCCTATCGAGGTAAACTCGTCGTTACCGCGCGGCGCAATCGCGATCGGGCGAAACGGTGCAGCAGGATACGGAAAAGGGGGACGGCGGGGAGAGAGAGAAGTTACGCGACGCGGACAAGAATGTCGCCGGCAGCCAGCAGGATATACCATAAGAAGAACGAATGGAGCATTCGAGAATAAGATATCGGCTTTACGTGCAGCCACTTTTGAATAAGCGTGCTGCCACGCCGCGGGCAAGGTGGCGACTTTGCTCCCACGCGCGAAACACCGCCATCCAACCGCTCTGAACCAGGATAAAGGAGTTCGTCCTTTCCATCAGACCTCTCTCTCTCTCCCTTCTCCGTCCTTTTTCTCCCTGTTTAGTCCTCAACGCCAAACTGTATCGCTCTCTTGTCCCTGTGATTATCGGTACTGGGCTCGTTTTCTCGTCTTCGTGTAACTCGGTACCCGTATCTGAACAGGCATCGGCGTAATAACTCGCTCAAAACGATGGGCGTGAACGCGTGCATCGCGTCTCGAGATCGTTGGCGGAGAAACGAGAGCGGTGGTGGTTTCACGTGAACCATTCGCTCTGTTGCCTGGTAGCTGGAAATTACGTTCGGGGTAATTGTCGCAGAGTTTGTAATTTTCAGCGATATACTTTGTTGCTGAAATCGTTTCTCGACGATGCGTCGTTAGGTGTTTTCTTTTTCTTTTCGGATCGTTACAGAGGAGGTAGGCGATACGGTGTATTGCAAAAACGATTAGCCAGGGGGGGCCCGAGAATTAGTAGTCCGGTTGAATACGCCGTTGGAGAACGGTTGACGAAATCGCGCCAAACAGGCGATATTGCAAAAACGATTAGCCAGGGGGGCCCGAGAATTAGTAGTCCGGTTGAATACGCCGTTGGAGAACGGTTGACGAAATCGCGCGAAGGTCGTGCATAAGTCACGTCCTCGTTCATCAATCACCGGTCAACTATTCCGTGCTACTCTGTGTGTCCTGGTGAGTGGAGAGGAGGGCCGCCTCATTCAAATGTACAGCATTATTTGCTGTGGCCGCGTAGAGGTCGAGACACGCAACGAGGAAACGACCGAGCTTCAGAACTTCGGACAGTGAGAATACCTTTGGAAATCTAACAGAGAGAGAGAGAGGCGAACATTTGGGTAGCGAAAGAGAAGGAAGATAGGCTGGACGTGGATCGTCGATCGCGTGGTACGTCCAAGTGAAATTTAATTAACGCGCAGAAACGCGAGGAGCGAAAGAGAGGGGAACGAATGTGGGCCTGTTGTTCGCGAGACGGTCTGTTTCGCGCGCTCGAGACGGGACGACAACATCTACCGGGTAGCCAGAGACAAGGTGGCTCTCTCTTCTCTACAACGAGCCAGCTGCTACTCGCGGTAACTGTAATAATTATGCAAAGACCGAACGCAACGGTGCATCGCGAGCAGGCGAACGAGCGAGCAGAGGCGAGGCAGAGCGCGAGCGAACCAGCCAAAGGGAAGAAGAAGGAGGACGTTCCAAGGAACGGAGCGCAAAAGGAGCAACGCGAGGCAAGATGGTGGAGGAGATGGCATGCAAAAGAGGCTTCGTAGGTAAGCGAACCGAGCCGGTTGTAAGGCGACACCTCGCGGCTCCATATATCTTTCTCTTTCTTTCTCTCCCCTGATCTCTCTTCCCTTCGAGCAGTCCACGCCACCACGGTCAGTCCTTCTTCCTTCTTCTTGTTGCTCTCTTCCGTTCAACCTTTCCACTCTTTCTCGCTCACTTTCTCGGTCCTTGTCTCGTTGGAACATTCAGAAAATTGCTCCGACTATTTTCCACTTCGACTAGACCATTTGGTTCGATTTTACAGGGAAGAAACTGGGGTTTTCGGAGGCTTCTCAGGTGGTCCTTCGAACAGGCTTGCGGAACATCGCGGAAACTGCGTTTAATCGATTCAACGAGGAACGACGCGAGTACGAACTCGGAATTTTAAGATACCTGTGGCACTATGGAGCCGTTCGAAACAGTATCTCCTTAAATTCCCCGATATCCCAGCGAAAAAATACCCACGTCAAATCTGCTGTACGAAAAATACAACTTGAAAAGTTCTACATCCTTTCACAGGGGTAGTTTCTCAGTTCCACGCGAAATCGAACGATTTTCCCCCGATTCTCTCGGTCGCTAAAACATCCTGTACATCATCTAAACCCTGTAGCTGGTAGAGTGGATGCAAATGGGGTCCGTGGTATAAATGGCCGGTCGAAAAACAAGAAAGAAGCTCGGCGGAGACGAGCGGAAAGACGAAAAGGGGACGGGGTCTGGCGGACGGGGTCGGAGAAGAGGAGGAAGGTGGCGGAGTTTGATACAGGTGGGTAACCCCGCGACACCCTCTAACGAAACGGATCGTCTGTCTTACTTACATCGGCTCGCATCTATAAACTCACGCGGTTGGTACACGCATACGAAGGCCAGCACGCGTGTATATCCCCCATTGGACGTGCAAGGGGGAGAGACGCGGTTACCAGCGGGCAACCGACCCACCAACCACCCATATATCTGCGTCCTAAAAGGAATTCCAGAATATATTTTACATATGCTTTATTGCCGCCTTATTTCCAACTCTATGGGCACAGACCTCGAGCAGAGACCACGGACGGACGAAGAGAGAGAAAGAGAGAGAGAGAGCAGGAGGAAGGAAGAGAGAGAGCAGTTGCACGCGCGCACTTTCTGCTTCACAAAGGACGACTCTCGGCTCGCCAACACCGCGACCGTTTTTCTCCGCGTTTTCGTGCATCCTCGGAATCGTTAGCCGCTTCCTCTGAACGGGGACCAGAAGAAAATCTCGCGTGAGTTTTTTCCAACGGGACGAAAGATCGTCGAGGCTGTCGGTGGAATTGAGATGGCGGCTGGATGGGTTGCGATTTCGTTCCACGACAAGTAGATTTCTAACTACTTTTCTCAAGACTTTATCGCTTTAATCTCTGACTTGTTTATGCCGTTCGATGATTAGACCGTGCAACAACGTTCGAGCAAAGTTCAGAGGCAAATTGAACGACGACGAACGTCCAGTCCCCTTGCTACCAGGACGATAATTTTCGAGAGGGTAGCAACCGTATCGATGGATCATCGCGAGAGGGTACCGAGCCAGAGTTCCACGGTAGCGCGTCGTAGACTTATAACACGGCAGCATAAATGTATAATGCATGCCCCTGCACGACTGCATTCCGCAGTAATGACTTAACTTGTACCAGTTAACAAGTACCTGGGCTAGATGATTCGATAATTTGCAAGCCTCGGATCGCTGTGGTCCTGTGTTTCGTTCTCCGGGGGCCCCTTGGTGCCTCGCAACGTTGAGTCTTCCAGTATGAATCGCCTATTTCTCCGCTCATCGATTACATTGTTGCACGACACGCCTCTCGGCCATCTTTTTTTTCTTCTTCTCATCGTGCTTCGCGTCCACCAAGGAGAGAGAGAGGTCGGTTAACCGTCGGAGAAGAGAACCTCGCCGAACCCCCGAAGCATGTCATCAAACTTGAACGAAGCTGGCCGCCATCCAGACCGCGGACGCGAACGTCGCATTATTTATAAGATTCGGTGAACCGCTTACGGTCGATTCCGTGCTAATAATAATAGGGACAGAGTAAGGATGGAGATGAGGGTAACCGATTGCCAGCCTACGTTCCCTGGATAATGACTTAACTTCCTAAGAGAATCCCTCTCTCTCTCTCTTTCTTTCTCTCGTTAAAAGAATATATAGAAGAAGAAACGACGGTAGGTACGGAGAATCGAAAGCTATTCGATAATTTGCAATGGAATACGGGGATTACGAAACCCCGACTCTACGTACCCGGAATGAAGAACGCAAAAGGGTTAGGGAGACAGAGAGAGCGAGACAGAGCCTGAGCAAGGGTGAAGTGGAGAGGGAGCAACGGGGACCGCTGCTTCTTCTTGGGCTACTCCAAGTTCGACGGGCCCCAACGGGGGGCCTCCCACCAGCACAACGCGCACTGTAGAGTGGGGAGAGCCGGTTTCAACGACCAAGACGCCATCACGCTTAACGGCAAGAAACTATGATTACCGAGCCCTCGAAAGCCCGGTGCGCAGCTCGTCTCGACGATGAGGTGCACGCTATGCGGTGTCTCTCCCTCTGTCTCCCCGAAAAATCGCCCCTCATTTGCAACAATGCTCGGAGATGTTCAATTATCGTACACCCTGCTAACTGGCCACGGTTTGAGAAATTTTTCAAGGGGCCATTCCGCGATTTTCTGCATTCTGGGTAATAGTGGGAATAAGGGGTGGAGCGAAATGATGGCGCGGCGGCCCGTGGGCCCTTTTCGTTCGAGAAGCAACTATGTGGCACACACGGTGTGCATAAAAAATGCAGCCGAAAGCTGCGGGCCGTTTGAATAAATTAGGCAGGCAACTTGGATCCGTTTGACTCGGGAACGACTTGGAAATTGTCGGTTGCGAAATAACACGCAACTATGTGATACCGACGATCGTTCGAGATTAGCTTTGCGCCCGAAAAACGTCGATCGATTTCGGATTGTACGTATTATCGCGGAGGAACTTCTCTTTCCGCGAGCTTCTTACATCCACGATCGCTGTGTAACTTCCGCTAATAATCGGTAAAGAAAACGAGGTGCGAGCAAGCGCGGGAGAAGGGAAAAAAAAGGGTGAATCCATAATTCACGCGACGCGCTAATCGGTCGACGGTAGGTAGTTCCCCGATTCTCGCGAGCACTAGTAGCCTAGACGAGAGTAAGGGGCGTGATCATTCGGTCGTGCGAAAATAATAATGAACTCGCATAAATCAGGGAAAGTTCGAGGGGAAACTGGTTCTATCTTTCTCTCTTTCTAGTTTCTCCGTGGCCGTATACTTTTGTTCAGCGTGGCACCGCGATATGCGAGCCGGCTGCCAAAAATTCTTCCACGACCGGCAACTTTTCTGGCGCGCTCGAAAATCCGGGGGTGAATCCGGTCTACGCCACGACCGATTAGTCTTCGGTTCGTCGGGTGCCGCCGCCGCGCACTTCCCTCCCACCCACTAGCCTCGTTTTTCCCGATTTTCACGAGCGCCAACTGATCCAGAACACAGTCGAAAGAGAGAGAAAGAGAGAGAGAGAGAGAGAGAGAGAGAGAGGGAGAAAACGGTGGACATTGGAGAGCCAGGTTGGCGATTCGGATTGCTCTTTTTCGGCAGATAGAACACGCTCACGGTCGAGGCTTTTCGGGGATCTGGACGGGCGTCCCCGGACGGGTTCAGGCGAACGTAGAATGGAAGTAGGTAACCTTTGGGATTTCGACGTGATATATTGCGGCAAGGCGATCTACAATCTACCGGCCATGCGATATAGACGCTGGCTGGCGCGGAATGTTCTATGCAAATCGGGAATCAGGAAGCAAAAGAAAGCCTTATATGAAAATGGAAGTTTTTAGCCTGGCCAGGTGCAGCCTCTGCAAATAGCCGAAATACCACGGTTGCACGCCGCTATTCGACCCTATCTAACTCAGATTTCAACGTCCTGTTGCATAGTTTGCGCGATTACTCGCGAGACAATAAATCCGTCTACCCTGTCCACCAGAGTTAGGATAAAGTTTGGAAGAAAACGGCGGTGAAAAAAGTGGTTCGCGGATTTCTCGAAAGCGGAGAAAGACGCGGAAAGAGGGATCGCCGGTTCGGATGGTTACGTAGTTACAGGTTGGCCAGACTCGCGGTTAAGATGGACGAGGCGGCGCGCTACGAGATCTTATCCGAGCGCAGCAGCGGCCACTGAATCATCCGCTTTGAATAGGGCTTCGCTTCACTCCCTATATTATACCTATAGGTACTAACCTTCTACCTATGGCCGTGCTCGCGCGCGAGTCCACGATATAGCGTCTCCTGAAGCGAGCGAAACTCGAGTGCGAGAGAGAGAGAGGGAGGGAGGGACGTAGAAGGGGGCGAGACAGAGATCGAGCTATAGCCTGTATAAATGCGTTATACAGGAGAAACCTTGGTGCGCACTAAATTACCGCGCACGACACTGTCACACCGTTACCGCGGCTCGTAGAACCCAGCCACCTTGCAACTCACAAGTCGCCCTCTACCTGCCCATGACTTACAAGTCGGCGATAGCGGCCGCTACCACAGTCTTAATCAGCATAAATCATACCCGACAATGCGCCACTGACCGCCTTTGAATCTGCCACCATCCCTGCGAAAATGCCAGCCCCCCAGTACACCCTCCTTCCTCCATCATCTATCGGCTGTAGTTCACCGTAGATCTCTTCGAATTTCGCGACACCGGAATATAATAGAGGCGATAGATGTTTTAACGAGTCTCTCTACCTATAATCGATCTCGAAAATTGCGGTGATTCACGATGGGAAGATCGGTTGTAGGAAATGTAATTTACGCGTTTTGTTCTATCAACCGTTGATTTACGATCGGTCGAATTAACGTTCAAAGTCAGACGGCGAACTTTTCACATTTGTAACCGAAACAGTGTTGCAGGAACATTCGTTTTCTCGGCCTACCGTGGATATCAACGTGGAGACGTCGTAAATCAGCCGGTGTTACACGGAACACCGGGGACGCTTAACTTTGTAAGATCTCGTGGAGCAACAGGGCGGCCGCGTTGCAACGATTCAGAGTACGACGGTGCTCACAGAAATAAATTCGAAATCAGTAGGCGTCCTTTGCGTAAAATACGTAGGCAACCGGGTGTATTCCGCGGCGTGTGATCCAAACTGTCATATAACGTTAAAACGGCTGCTCGTCGCTCGTGCTCGAGAGAAATGCGACAGGATTAGCAGCCGTGAGAGAGCGCGCACGCCTGTCAGACTTATGGTCGCGTCGTACATCTGAAGCGGTGAGATTGCAGCCAGCCATTTTCCACCGAACTGAAATCTCGCCGCCTCTTGCGAAGCCTCCGGGGCCTCGAAACATCTACCTATAGCAACCGTAGTCATTACGCGTGAAATCCGAACGCTGCAAAATAGCCCTGCCCCCCATCTTCCCATCGCTCGCTCGATTCACCCACCTCCCCATCGTCGTCGCCAACGTGGAATCTTCTTTTCTGGTCGAATCCAAAATTGCAGCCTTTCGTCGACCACCGTTCTTCCGCCTTCTCGTCTCCAGGCTTCCATGTGCGTGACTTACGACCAATAAAATCTTCAAAGAACGGCCGTTTACTTCACGGACGAACCAACCATCGAAGTACAGAACCCATCGAGCGATGTAATTTTCCTCGACGAGGAGAGAGGGGTAAAGAGAGAAGCATGAAACTTTACAGAAGGATGTAAGACGAGAGGGTAAAGAAACGCGAAAGAGAGAAAAATGGCTTCGATAATATTAAAATCTCGAGTTAGAACGGACCAGAGAATTTAAGCCGATAAACGTGTAATATGGCGCAACAAATGGCGCGCGCGTTTCGCGAATTACAGGATACGCGCGTATCGTTAATGCCGCGCCATTACTCATAACAACGTCTCGCGCCGCAGATTACATCAAAAACCGCCTCGCGAACCTACACAACCACCGCGCCGCCACCATCATCATCGCGAACTCGGCGCACCAAAGGCAAGCGTCTAGAAAATCATTAATATTGATCAGGCAGATGATTGATAACTTCATTAACACGTTACACGCGCCGATTCAATTAACTCCTCGTAACCATTCTCTCGACGCGAGCGTACGCGGCGCGAAATAATTTACGATTCAAGAGAGCTCCTCGCGTTTTTTTTCACGCTCCAGTCAATTAGCGATAACCTTTCCCGTGGACGCGGCCGATTTCTAACCGCTGAACCTCTCTCTTCATACCCGTCAACCGTCTACGAGGCGGTAATTAATCGCGCGAGCATTCCCACCGAATGCGAATTATCATTTTTCCGTGTGGACGTTCACGGGACCGCGCTCGAAACGTCCGCGGTCGGCGGGGGGGTAGGGAGGATCGTTTGCATTTTTACCAGGAAACATCGTAAATCCGATGCCTCGACTTAACGACGTCGGCTCTCGGCGTTCCGACTACACTATCGCGGAATATTTTTCTTCTGCTTCTTTTCCTCTCTTCCCCCGTTAGTAGCGCTATCATACTCTCTCTTTCTCTCTCGCTCTCGTCACGAAAAAATTCTAGCATCTATTCTCCGCTCACGTAGAACGTGACGAGAGGAGAGAGGTTCTCAGTGCAGCCGAAGGCCTGCACCGCCGCCGCCGCCGTTCTCCAGGCTGTTCGGGCCTGGGACAAGAACAGAGATCCGTACCGTAATTGTAAACATTGTATTAATGCAAATGCGCGCTTAAAAGCTTAATTGCTTTGATAAAGTATGGCGGTGCATTAAATTCAAATGCATGTAAATTAATTCAAATTTATGAGAAATAGGTGGACGCGGAGCACTTACAGGAAAAGAGGGAAAATAAAAATTAGTCCCCGCGGGGCCGGCCCCCGCGACGAGACTCTTTTTTCATTCTATCCCTCACCTCTTCTACCCTCCCTCCCCCAACCACCTCCTCCTCCACCTCGTCGCTCCCTCCATCCCTCACGCTCTCCCGCCCTGCTCGCTCCTTCCTCTCTCTCTCTTACCCTTCGACCGTTGTCCTCCTCCTCCTCCTCCTCCGCCTCCCGCCCCGCCGCCGTTCCCTCTTTTTCACGAACGCGCCATGTTGCCAGCCAGATTGGCCACTATGCAGGTTTCGCCAATAAATTCCGCCTTCGGTTCTCGTCCGAATACACGTCGAATTTTAACGCACCGGATCGTTGCCACGCTGATTAACGATGTCAAAATCAACCGCGTGGCTCCGATCTCTGTGTGTCGGGAAACGCGCGGCCTTTCGACGGCCGCGTAAGCCTCGCGGTCGTTAACGACTGCACACACGCCGATCGGGGAGGGGAAAAAAAAGGGACAGAGGAGAGGAAGAAGAAGAAAAAAGAAAGAAAGAATAAGAGATCGTTCCCCCCTTTTCCGAGAGGCAAGTGAGAGGCAACGACCGGTTCGCGCCTGAAGTCGAATTATGCGAACTGTGCGAGAGTGTGGTGCGCTCTCGACACCTCGAGGAACATTTCGAATTTCGCTGCTCCCCACAGATTAATACCGATTTATCAATGTCGAATCCCCTCCTTCGGTGAATTTAAATTGGACACGTCAACCTGTTGGTTTTATTTCGACCAATAGTCGGTTTCACCCTGTGTCACTTCCGGTTCGCACGTCCCTTTGCCTCGCTTCAAAGTGAACCGAGCGAATCCCCAGCGAAGAGAAACGTGCACGCGTATCCGTGTCCCGAGAACTCGTAAACGAGGATCGTTTAGGTCTCTAAGCCTCCTCTTTAAACTCGTAGACTACGGTGGAAGAGAGCGCCACCGCTGTCCTTTTGTACGCGACTCGAAACCGGCCGTATTTCAAACGCGTAAACACGCGGTCAGCGTTCCTAAACAATCTGCTGCTTACTGCAACGATCTAGGGTTAGAACACGTACAGGCACTCGCGCACGCACACAGGGTACGCGTTAAACGTCCTCGAAAAAGCGACCATAGCGTCTGTTACGTGCTCGACAAAACGTGTGTTCGACGAGGGGGAAAAAAAAAAAACACGGGAAAAAAAGGGAAACCAAAAACAGGAAGTGTATTTTAACGCGATCAAACTTATCGACCAAACTGGTACAGGCAACACACGCCAGTACGGAAAGGGAGCAAAGGGGGGGAATGGAATATCGAAGAGAAAGCCCCGGAAAAGCCAGTGACAATAGGAAAATCTTTGGCGCTGCGCGCCACTTCAGCCCGCTGATAGATGCTCGCGTTCCATAACGGCGATAATGGTTGCTGGCCCATCAATTCCAGCCCGGGCTTGATTAGATAGGCGCGTTTTATTGCGGCAAAAACTCAACTCTCGCCCCGTCGAAAACCGTGCACGCCGCGCCGCGACGCCCTCTCCTGCCACGCCACCCTCGTGGCCCACACACGCCACCATCCTCCAACCCTTCACTCTCTCTCTCTCTCCCTCGTCCCCATCGGGCAGCAAACGGTGACGCCGCAGCAGCGACTTTATCGTAAATAAAATGGAATCGCGAAATACGAGAGCGAGGTGATATTTGCCGAGCGGCGAATAGGTATACTCTCTTTCTCTCTCCGCGGGGAGGTCGTATAAAGCAAGCCGGAAGTATTGTTCTGTCCCGTGAGGTAGCCCGATTGACGGTCAAGCGGTCGAGTGCACAGGGTTGAAAATTCGCTACGGGGGATATTGTTTCGAGGCAGGCAACGAAAAAAGGTGTAGATGAAACGAAAGAAAGAATTTCCGTCCCTCGATACAGGAGGGCATAAACAGATATAAACGGAGGGATATCGAAAGGGTGTAAAAGGGTGCAGGTCGAATGAAAATCTATATTTTTCGGGGAAGCCGCGCGCGCGTCGCTTGACAACTATCCCTGGGAAATATAATACGCGATAAATAAATTGAAACGCGTCGTCGAACGCGGTGGAAATGGAACGGCGGATGAAATGTACGGTTGACATGATCGGGGAAACGGCATTTGCATTTTTCGTCGTACGAGCTGAGGTCGCGATTGACGAAACCGTCGTTACACGGGCGACTACGTGTCCGTTTCCTCCTGTGCAGATACGTTACACTTGCCTTCATAAATCGACCGTTTCTTTCTTTCTTTTATTTTTTTACTTTTCCTTTGGTTCGCGGAAAAATCTGCATATACATTATTCATAGATACATATATATATCTAATTGTTGTTGTGGATGTATTACAGCTAGTAAAATAAAACGGTAACAAAGCAAGAAAGATTACGATAACCATTAGCGAGACATTTATGAGCGGAATTTTCGTTCCCCTCTTGCAAAAGTTTCTTCATCGTGTCTCATTAATTCCGGTATATAATAAATATATTTACATACGTTT
Organism: Habropoda laboriosa; assembly: GCF_001263275.1. NCBI lineage: Eukaryota > Metazoa > Arthropoda > Insecta > Hymenoptera > Apidae > Habropoda > Habropoda laboriosa. The sequence goes on from NW_017100358.1 coordinate 1,006,524, forward strand.
AACCGCAACAACAAAAAACGGCAAAAATTGCAGCCTTAGCACGGTTAAAAAACGACATTACGAGCGCAGGAGAAGCTTCGGGCGTAAAGGGGCGCGTTTAACACTTTATCGGTGCATCGAAAGCCAGTCGAAGTTTCGTCCACCGGGCGTCGATTATACGCGCGCACGCGGCTAATAACCGCGTTCGATTTTATTAACGCACTACTAAGATCGACTTAATTCGCGGTGCCGCGTAAGCGTCAATAAAACCGCCCGGTATCTTAATGCATTAAGATTACGCGTGAAAGGCGGTGCTCGCGCCGCGGCGTCTTGGATAAGACGCGACGTGAAGCGGCGCGGGGAGATGCGCGTGCCGTTCGCCATCGCGCTCGTGCGCAATTTGTGAAACCGAGTAATCTGCCGCGAAGACAGGCTCTTATCTGTGTCTGAAAGACGAATCGATTCGGGATATCAACGAACGAATAACCGCAACAATTTCCTCTCCCTGAAAATCGGTACTCCACTTCGGATGTTCGAAATGAAACGAATGAAAAACAAACGGAGAAATTCTACCACACTTCTTCTTGCACCGCAGAAAGATTTAGCGATTCGAATAAATAATCTTCGCAATGATAATAATTCATGAACCGTTTCATATGCAAGAAACTTCCACGAAGTTCGCCTTCGTTTAAGTTCGCCATTGCTGAAGTTTGCCCGCGGCGAACGCGAAGCAAGAAAAATGTCGGGAGGGGTAAAAAGGAGGAATAAAAGGAGACTGTGTAGGTATCTCCATGAGCGACCGATCGAAAAAGTTATTACGCGCATCGCGCGTTTACGGCTTATCTACAATTTTCTTTCGCACAGCGAACAGGATCGGAAGGAGGAGAAGGGGGAGGAGACATAGTAGGATCCCCCAAGGACGATCGGTGCATTTATAGATTGATAATAGTAACATGCACGTGCTACTAGCGCATAAAGGTCGACGCGCAGGTAGTCATTAGGCCGCCCCACGCCCAATACATTAAGTCGTTATGAAGATATCTTTAGCCTTTTCTCACCGACAGTAGGGTCTCTAAACACGTTCAGGCTCGGAGGAATAATAGCCGGTATAGCTACGTTATCTTCGGAGCAAACAAGGTGTTCTTTGCTTTCTTCCTTTTTACTCCCTGGTTCCCTATCTCGCTCGCTCCCTTGCTCCCTCCTCTTTTCACCCTTTCCTCCGTCCTTCTTTTTCTCTTCGTTCCCTTTACAGAGATCGATCGATGTGCCAGGTTCTCGTCGCCATCCTGATCGTTATTATCGTTTTAAACGAACTTCATTACTCTTGATTCCATACGGGAGAAACCAGAAGGGAGGGTATATCACTTTCGCGATGCTGCTGTAAAGTATACATCGCCGGGACTAGAAACGGAGAAAAAATCAGCACGGAAGAGGGCCGGACTCCCCTGAGGATCCAACTCGCGTGTTCCATTCATAGAACATCCCACCTTTTTGCTCGCGTTTTCTACGTGTACGTATGGGGATATCTATACATATATCTGCAGGTTCCGATCGTGTACGCAACATCGGCGGCGAGCATGATATCCTGGACGACCGGTGTTTTTCAAAAAATCCCGGTAAACAAGATAATAATTTCGCGCACACGAACGCGAACCGGCAACCGGAGGGAGAAAGAGAGAGAGAGAGGGAAGCTAATAAAGAAAAAGTTGTTTAACGCTGATTCTGGGCATTACTCTCCATTTTCCGATGCTAGGTCCACTCCTCCTTCTGCTTCTACACCGCCCCGCGGTTCCCCAATGGCGCCCGAAGCGACCAGTTTTATATCAGCAACATTGTCGCAAAATCCCGGTAAGACGTGAGCGAACAGCCCCTTCTCATAAGCAATTACTCCCATCCCATCGAGCCCGAGTCCGTACCACACACCATTCCGCCACTCTTCACCACCACGTCTTCTTCTCCTTCTTCCTCACCCTTTTACTTCACCTTACTTCCCGCCCCTACTTCTCTCTCCACCCCTTTCTGCGCACCGGCTCTCCTCGAGTACGCGTACTGCCTAACTAAAAGTCCTTCTCGCAAATTGCCAGTTATTACCGGCGTTACGTTTATCGATGCAGCGGTTGCGTTTACGTCGGACCAGCCATTTCGCCCCTCCTTCGCCACGTCCCTCTTTCCATCCGAGACCTGCTCTCTCGCCCGTCCCTCGCAGATTACCCCCGGCGTACCCCCTTCTCCTCCTCCTCATTCTCTCTACCTTTAAGCTTTCGACATACCTTTCGGCCTCTTTTTACCAGAACCAGAACCCCTCTTTCCTCCTTCGTCCCTCCCTCCCCCTTCAATCTTGCTCTCTACCCTCTGTTCGAGTCGCCAAGCACGAGTCCCTTGGCCCGGCGCTCGCGAATCCATCAACGAACACGGGTAGCTATTAATCCCGCTGGATTCGCAATCGAGGCTCGTTTCGATCGAATTACGAGGCCGCCACCTTCCTACGGGGTTGCGAGCGAGGAGCGAGAACGTTTAGCGAAGATCGCCGAGGGATTGGCGAGTCTTTTGCGGAGAGTTGAGGGACCCCGTTGAGGTGCAATTATGGATTCCGTGTAATTTTGCATGGGGACGGGTTGATTGCAGCGGCCGGGGAAGATTAGGCGTGGGTGTTCTTCTAATTTAAGTGAATATTAATCTGATGTACTCCGATGAGAGTAGATTAGCGCGATTTTTCTTATCCTCGAGTATTTTTTGCACAAGCTTGGATCTTTGGAAGAATTAGATTCTTGAGAATTAAGTGGTATTGACCATTCACAAGGCGAACATGCTTACACACTACGTAGGTCTAATCTGTTTACTCTGCGAGGCTTTCGGGAAATCCGAAAAAATTGTCAAAATTGTTAATCGATAAAGGTAGAAATTCGTTTCGAAGGAATGTAAGAGGAATGTAAAGGATATAAAGAGTCTCTATTCGATTTTCCTCCCCGACTACCACCCACGGAACTCTGTACATCGAAGGAACAACGATGCTCCAGCTGCATGCAAGTATCGCGGAAATGTTCCGGTGAAATTCAGAACGAGGCACGTTGGAGGAACGATCGCGCACCACGGTTCACTTGAAAGAGTACCCTCTTGGTATGTGTGTGTCGCGCGGAGGAACGAAAGACTTGGCGTTCGCCGGTGTCTTATTTTCTCTTCCTTCACCGATGCAAAAAATATGATCGGAGTCCGTCGATGCTCCCATGGGTATGTCTCGGCTATGCCGGCAAAGAGACGCGATCAGAAGAATAGACATTTAGCTGGCGCGCAGCGAACACGGCGAAAGCGGACTCCAGAGAGAGAAAGAGAGAAAGACAGGAACGCGAAGAAGAGGGCGAACGAACGAACGAACGAACTGGCAAGGTAGATAAAGAGGGATTGGTGAGCAGCCACGGGCAAGATGAGAACGCGAACGTGAACGAGGGAGAAAGATAGAGGGATGGAACGATCTGACGGAAAGAGAGGGAAGATGGTAAGATTCTAACATACAGAGGAGAGAAAGAAGGAAGCAGAGAGAGAGAGACATAGGTGGCCAGAGGGAAGATGAAGGAGGGGAGTGAAGCGTGTACGAAGAAGAAATGGGTGGATGGAGGAGCGAGGGGAAGAAGAGGGGGGTGGGGATATCAAGAGCGGACCTCCCAAGTTGCGGTGAGATGGCGGATCATCATCGTCGCATCATCCGTGAGCCGAATATCTTTTCTCAAGGGGCCTTCGTTATTAACCATACGAGATACTGGGCATGCGCGGCTCGTATTCGTGTTGAAAAATTACCCGATCGGAGTATCGAAAATTTCTACTTGCTACAAACACCGATCGACATTTTGTTGCAATTTGCCCGGCGGACCCCTCCTTTTGCACGTTTTTCCAACGCGAGAAGCATCACGAGAGATCGTTCTCGATACCGAGGAGATTCGCGTCGATCGTATAATTAGCCGGTAAAAAGAAGCATTCAATGTTACGTTCCTCTTTGCAACCTGGTAGACATTATTCCGAACGCATCCCCTTAACGTTTCATCAATGCGAAACATCTGCCGTTTATTTCGTGCTTTAACACTCTTATCGAAGAATTGGGCGTCGATTGAGCGTTAAGTGTGATATTCACGAGTGTCTCGAAATATTATTCGAGGATTCTAGGTTAGAACCGGGTTCGATGCTAATTAAATTCCGAAGTTTCGCTAACAGTGCTGTTTGCTTTATCAGAATTTAGATTTAGGTGTTTTCTGAATTCCTGAATTCTAATTTTCCACGAACATCAAGACACTCTGATAACATCGTTTTCAACTTGCATTTGTTTGCTTTTAAACAATTGTCAGCTGAACGATTGAACAATTAAAAAGCAAAAAAAAAAAAATACGACAGCAAATTCGTCGATTGGAGAAAAGCCAGAGGGATAAAGAGACACGACGGTAGATTCGCGCGAGGGAAATAACGAACGAAATGATTCGGAACGTTCCGTTTAATAAAGCTGTTCGTAAGTAATTCCCAGGCAAAGCTCGGTGGCTGGCGCAAGGACGACGGATGATATTGGACCAACAGATATTAATTTCGGGGATGTACGAGACATTTAAAGACCGGGGGGGAAGCCTGATCCCCAGGCGTGTAAGGGGAAGATAAGGCACCGTGTACCCAGCCTGTAATCAATGGCTGGCAAACGAAGTTATAACACGGATGACAAACAAACGTAGCTGGGGTTGCGTCTGTCTCCACGCGCCATTTCGTCCTTTCCGAAAGATCCTCGGAAAATGAATATATTCCTTCCTATAAATTCGACAATTCCATACTTCCTCTGGACAATCGAAGCAAATGACGGACAACGTTAACGCAAACCATAATCCTATTCTACCTTTCGAGTAAATCCCATAAATCCCCAAGGAGCATAAATAAAATGAACGAGAAACTAACAGTAGCTACCAGCGAGAATCGAAAGATCGCGTTACATATCCACCGAATTCACAGCTTCGATTCTCGTAATCAGAGAAAATTCTGGCTGGTCGAAGGTCCAGGGAATGAAATTTTCATAGGATCACCGGTCGATTGGTCGGAGCGGCACAAAAGGACCATTCTGTATCATCGACGGTCCCGATTCGCGGCAGAAACAAACGAAGCAGGGTGGTAAAGCGGGGAGCAAGAAGAGATATATGTGAAAACGCGTAGGCCGCGCGCACACGGGCCGGGGATAGAGTGTGCAGCGATGGCAGCCGATGCTTTACGAGTTTTTCGAGTAAATTGGCAAATTGTAAGCCAGTGGGGAAGTAATCAGGGGAATTGTTACGGATGTGGGAGGTTGTTACTGGACCGCCGCTACAAGAGTAACCTGATATTCGACCATTCGTTTCTCCGACCGTGGCCGGCTCGCCCTTTTTCTAACGGTTACGCCGTGCTTCTAGGGGTGGAACCGTTATGGACGTTCTCAGGTCCCCATGGAACCTGTTTTTCCAATGGAGTCTCGCCATCGACATCTGCCCTTCGTTTTAGAGAAAAGGAGGTCCAGCTTTCTCTCGAACGACAAACCACTTGCAAGACGTAATCTCGTCTATCGTTAATCTTTCTCAGATCGTGGTAGTTTCTTTATTCGACGTACTCAATCCCTACCGTTAGTCGGGACGAAATGCAAGAAATAAAATGCGCACGTGTGGTAAAGATGGTGGGCACTTGCAACGAAATTCGGAATACATTAGGCAGTTCCACTGATAAGGGGGTAAGTTTATGCAACAGATGCAAGCAACTTTTTACCGGTGCAATATACTTTTTGAGACCGGTTTCTACGATTCTTTCGCGCGATTCTTCGTTCGGAGAGTTTACAGTTAGCAGCGGAAAATTTACCTTGCAAAAACACGAAAAGAAGGAGGAGGACGGCCGGGTTCGGTACCTCGGATTAAAATATGGAGATCGAGGCTACGGTGTGGCACAGAAGAAGAGGGTTAAAACTTTGCGGTTTATTTTTGCGAGGAGCGAAGGGAGCGAAACGGAAACACAAACGTAAGGATCTCCGATTCGTTATGTACGCGTTCTGGCGTGTATAAAACCGGTACGATACCAATACCCCGTTCGTGCACCTTATGAATAAGCAATAGGCAGTTTCATTGTGGTCTCATCTTTTATTCTTAAACGTTATTCCTGTCGTGACCGACCATTCTATTCCCAAGTGTTATCCCAAAGTCGAATCGCGTTTGCCCTTCCGGCACATCGAGATACACTTGCCAGTCAATATTAATGTCTTTATTAGCGATCGTGCATCTTTCTCTTTCGCCGTTCACGGACCTAGGGAGCGTGGGAGGACACGGTGGCCGAGGAAGCCAGCAACGATCGCTGAGAATCGAGAGAATCCGCGGCGGCTAAGGTAAACAGAGGAAAAGCAAAAGTAGAATCAAGAAAGTTTTCGCCGGCGTACAGTTCTCGGAATATCCGGCGTGGAAACTGTACTTTTATACTTTGACAAACTTTAACCCTCCTCCTCCTACTCTTCACGGCTCGTCGTCGTGTGTGAGTATATGTACGTACGGTAACATCTACTGGAGGTAATATCTCTCTCTTTTACCTTGAATAGTTCCGTAACTTTTCAGACGCGCATAAAACCGACCGTTTTCTATAAAAAGAAATCCACCGTGAAATACGCGAGCGTCAAGGGGTGATTCGTACCCTTTAGGAAGCGGGATCAACTTCCTAGCTGGAGGGTTCTGAATGGAGTCTTTGTGCAGTTCGTATCGAACTGAGGGAACGACTTAGCCCGGGGTAATACGGACTACTGTTTCTACATGAACTACTGTTCTTAACAGGGATATATCGTATTAACCCTTCGAGTGATTCAAATTGATCGGGTTCGCTTCTCTTACCCTTAATTGTATCTTACGCGCAAAACCGTTTTGCCCCGAAGCTTCGCGTCTGAGAAGGTTCAAAACTATAAAGATTTCAGTCGAGAAAAAAGTTTCATCGGAAAAAACTGGAATAAAAGAATCTTAATAACTTCGGTAATTTAAAGAAAGAAGCCTCAAGTCCATCATTTTGATGGGTCAGACGGAGTAAGGCGCAACAATCCTTCCATCAAGAACGCCCAAAGTTCGCGGGTCGAAGCTCGGAAGCCTCGATAGGGGCGGAGGGACATGTATAAATACGCAAACGTTTCACGTATGATCATATTGCGGCCATTAACATGGCGAAAAGTTGCTCCTGGTCCCTGGAAAGCAAGGGAGCAGCAGCCACGAAGCCTTTAAGCCGTGGCACGGGAAGTTTCCCCACTGATCCTCAGTGCGAGGTGAGTTTAAGCCCCGGGATTCCGGAGTTACTGCCATCATGGCACACCATGCACCACCGCCCATAGATATAAGTATAGCCTCTAGCGTAACACCGTCGACTGTACTCTCTCCGTAGCCGGTGTGTGCCTGCCGGTCTCTACCCACCGTCCTCTATTTCGACCGTGTCTCTCCTCTCTCTCTTTTCACGTCGAAGCCCACCCCCTGCTTGCAACCCCCTCCCCGTAGAGAGGCGGCATCATCCCTCCCTCTATGTGCAACCGTTCTCTCTCTCTCTCTCTTTCTACCTCGTCTAACTCTCCCCACCTTCGCACAGTTTCATTGTACGCTGCTCTCTCTTTGCCGTTGAGTCGTGCAACCGCGATCTAGTGCATCCCTATCGCAACAACGATCGTTCTCTCCGGGGCTACGGTAGCTGATATTTATGGCGGTGCCGGCGCGATGTTGAAGTAGTTAAATTGCTGATAATAAATGCGAATCCGTGGCAAACGGTGCCGCCGCGGCTGCAATGACATCCAATCTGAAGCGCGATCCTACACCACCGACGCACCGCTGTTTGAGCTTTCAATTCCCCACGCGGGAATACATATACATGTACACATACGATCTATGTATACACACTGACCGACGCAATCTTTCCAACGCCGCCGCCAACTTCCGCCCCAAACGAACGACTGGAAAACCGGGTGTGCGCGATTAAAGCACGGAAATCGAACTTGTACGTGTGCTCGCGATTTCTATGCAAAACTGATCCAACTTTCCTCCCTGAATCTACTCTGGTAGAGTCTACGTGTTAGGTACTTATAGATCAGGCAGAGAGTTTCGAGAGGTTGGTTCTACTAAGGCGGAAGGGAAATAGGAATTCTGCGTGTGATCGGAGAAAGAGAAATTGAGAATTAAAAATTTGAATAGGGATTTGAAAGAGAGAAAGAGTGATTAGATGAACTCTACTAAGGTGGAAGAGAAATTTGGAAGAGAATAGGCATTTTGCGTGTGATAAGAGAGAGAAAGAGAGGGGAAATTTGAGAAATAGAGAATCGGGGAGATATGGTGAACGAAAAATTCGAATAGGAATTTTGCGCGATAAGAGACAGGGAGAGAGTGATTGGATGAGTTTAGTCATGTCGAGAGATAACGACACTGTCATTACGATATTGTTGCGCGAGATTCTTCGCGACGGAAAGAGTCAAGAGGTCATCGTCGAAGGGGGGTGCCATTATCGCGGTCAAACGGGGTCACTCCAATTACACGAAGCATCGTTAGGGTTTTACAGCCGGGTCCGATCCAGCCGCGTTTGCTGGACGTCGCGGGGTTTTCGACCTCGAACCGCTTCGGTCGATAGAACGTGCTTCCTATTGGCACGGAGAAACCTGGTAGCCCTTTTGAAGACCGTGCTTCCAGTATAATAACTTCGGCTTATCGTGTTTTACTTCAGAAAATCTTCACTTTAAACGCATTACATTTACGATCGAGCATTTCATTACACGACTAAGAGATATTGCGAATAATTATTATCCGTTCGAGTGTGATGGATACCGCGGAGCTAAGTGGTTACGAATTAATCAAATCGAACGGTTATGGATTATAAAATTATGTAAAAATAGATACACCGATCATTTCTGGACATTTCAAACACATTGCAAGAGTTCCAGGAGGAAAAACGACGGTGATTATAAGAAGTGAAAAATAAAGGAAAATTTGCCAACTCTGTCATTATGCGCGATCCAAAATTTAATATTCTTCCTTTTCATAATGGCTTACTGGATCGTTTCAACTACGTGAAATATCCTCGAAGAATAGCTTGATAAATTTTATAAATATATCCCTGAAAATAATTCAGTTGAACTCCACTTATTCCCCGAATTCACAATTCTCCAACCCTTAATTTTTCCAGACTGCACCCCTTTCTATTCTCCGATTACAACACTAACATCTCAATTTCGTCGTAGACTACGTTAAAGCGTCTAGATCAACCGATTTACGTCCGTACAATTCAAAGCTCGAGCTCGCGATAAATATTTTTCGGTTCGATCAATTTACGTATTCCTCGATTGGAAAGAGTAGCCATATAAATTGATTCATCCACCTGTACACCGGCGCGCGATTAACCGCGTCGGCGATCTTCAGCGGATATTCGTACGGCGCTCTCGGCAACGTAAAATGATAATCGAAGATACGTGTACCACGGTCACGGGTTGAAATTTATCAGCGATGCTACACGGGACGGCGATCGATTAAGGAATCGTAGCTCCGCTGCTGCGAGAGGGAACGCATGCGCCCCCTATTAACGTGAACCCTGAAACGGCGTCTGCAAAACGCCGGGGCAAATGGCAAATAATCTGATTACATTTGCATAAAACCGTGCAGCAAATACAGTGTTGATACGTGAGCCTGGCTGGAATGCAGAGCAGAGGAGAGCGAAGAAGCGGGGCCAGGACAGCGCGCGCGAGAAAGAAGATAATTCAAACGAGAGAGGGTAGTATAGAGGGTTCGAGTGTCGAGTAGCGTATACATATACAGCAAGAGTGAGAGAGGAGAGTTAGAAAGAGAAAAGCGGAGGATAAGGGGGTTCGAGGAAGAAACGAAGAGTCGATGAAAAGAGAGAAGACAGAAGGAAGGCGTCGCGACGCCTCCAGGCTCTTCCTCGTTCTCTCGTTCTTCTTCTCCAGCGAGTGAAGGGAGAAGAAGAGGAGGAGGAAGAAGAAGCCAGAGGCCGTCGGTGCAACGAATTTTCGACGGCGACGGTGGCGAGGCATCTTAAGCTTCATGCAAGGCAAATCAACCCTCCGGAAAGCCAAGTGCTATTCCCGGATTGTGCACTAGCACCAGACCCTTTTACTTATATTTAAATTTGAAGATGGAAAGGTCGCGCGAGAGAACGGAGCCCGTATACACCGAGACAAATGAACGTAACACGCCAGGGTTCTCTAAGATAGGAGGAAGAAGAAGAGACATAGTCCTCGGCTGTGTATACGAAAAGCAGCTCGACTCTGCTGCAAATAACCAAAATGGCCGGCTAATCCAAATGGAATCAGGATACACTTAAACGAATTGCACGGGTGGAATAAATCATTGGAAACTGCGGGATTGATTTGCATATCCGGCGAGGCATTACGCCACCGTCAGCCCTGTGTTCTCTGCGGTAACAGAGGGCGAGAGCAACAGCGGCAGGGGGTCTAAAGTCAGACAAGAGTATTCTCGAGATTGGCTATATTTCAATGCCGCGCAACCGAAATACCAACGTTTGACTGAACGGAGAGCAACCGAGCCCCGCCGATGAAACGTCCTAGAAACCAATATATGCACAATCCATTCTCTGTCTCTATCTCTCTCCTTCTCTGTTACCATTAACAGCTCAGAGGAAACGTTTCGACTTGGTACCGTGGCGGTCTAAAAGACGCGAGCGCGAGCATGCTAGAGAGATAGAAATTTATTACGACCGATCGCGACGTTGCGCTGGCCTAATTATGTTAATCGGACCGTCGAATTTCCGGCAGGTAAATTTATTCCGGGTTGCTAGCATGCTTGCTTGCTTTCTCCCTTGCTCCCGGTGCACGCGAGAAACATTACCCCGGAGCGGTAATTAGAGCGAAATCAAATTGCGGCGGGGAAAGGTTAAGAGAGAGATGGGAATCCTCTTGGGCGATGGCGTGATATGTGGACCAATAAACTGACGTGGAGTCTAATGGTCCGAGCGTCCGGAAGATCGATGCCGCTATTGGATTACCGACGTCCGCGGCTACGTGTCTCACGCGTTCCCAAAACTAACGGGACCACGAAATTATGAAACGTTCGTCGTATCGTTCTCGTATCAGCCGAACATCATTTCTACACGTACCACTTTATTCCACTCTGCCCGTTCGGACTTTGTATAACGAAGTAGCTCAAGTCCAGAAGTTAATTATTAGGTTACACATTCTTATTTAAGACAATTTCCGGAATGTGCGATACACTCTATCACGAGAGCATCGATTTCGCGTATATGTAGTCGGTGAAAGAAATATAGCGGGGTCCTAAGTTTGCCATAGATCAATCGCGAAAGCTTTCAGCACGAGCTGACACAAGCTTCTCTCGTTCACGGAAGAACGCGACGCTTTGCATAGGGGATGATCTTGGCGAGAGATATTGGAAACTTGGCGCTAGATGAAGAGGCAACGGCGAAACGGAAACGTACTTGCATTCGCGCGCTCTCCCATAAATAGGATCCTTTTGTACGGCGTTTTTTCACCGTCCGTTTCACGAATTCCCCGTGGCGGCGCTTGGCGAGAAACGCGTATCGAAAATACGGGTGAAAGTTGCGAAACAATGCAAGGAACGTTCTCATGCCCGGTAAGGAGAAAGAACGAGGGGAGGATGGAGCAAAAAACTATGCGGAACAAAGGAGAAAGCTAGTCATAGAGTTCGCCCCGGCCCGGAAAAATGCGGTGTCAAGAGCCTGACGGTGAACCCTGACGACCAAAGCCAGGTATTTTACTCCTGCCCTCTGGAATGCCTTTGAACGAATGAAGCTGTTATCGAACAGCACCGAGCAGCGCCAACAAACGACTAACATGCTTGTCTACCGTTCTAGAATCTAATTAATCCTCCTCCGCTGTTAAGCCTGGAATCACAATGAGTCGTTATTATTCCGTACGGAAACGACGGACTCGTGTGTCTCTGATCGATCACGATCCTTCTAACTCGGACGTATCCGTTCGTCAATCATCGAACGAGACAGAAAATGTATATATATCATCGTTCGTTTCTGATATCGTCTTCTTCAATTTCACGAATTATAAACTCGTTCGATCTTTCCTACACGCTTATCGGAGGGAATTCAATTACACCAAATACGACTATAGGCGATCAACGTTTATCTAAGAGTTAATAATTTCTACAAGCAGACGCTGCGTTAGCTTAACGAATCGTCCCAGAGATAGCCATTATTCTGTGGTTCCGTGTTCGTTACGTCGAATAACAGTGAATCGAACATGTCCGAGGGAGTAGCTGAAGAAGATTCGAGGAAGCCAAGAAACATTGTGTGTGTGTGTGTGAAAGAGCGAGAGAGAAACTCGAAACGTTAAAATAGTAGTGTACGGGGAGCGTTCGGAGGATCTTGAGCATGGTCAGGGTAGCGGTCGGGATGCATCGTAGATCATAGAGAGGGCCGAGGGTCATTCACGGATCGAGCCAAGTAGAAAGCAGCCCTCTGGCCTCGGGATTTCATTATATCGCGGGAGAGTCGCGTCGTGGTGCCATTATTCACGCGCCTCCGGTTGCGTGGGCTCGCGGCCCGCAACAGCTACTGTCAGCCGTGTTGAATTATAAGGGCGTTGCGACGCGCAACTGTTAATGGTCGTTAATCGCGAAACCTTCTCAGAAAGCTCAAGACGTCTGACATCGTGAGTCATACACGCGACCCGAAGTTCTTCTTATTACACTGGGAGAAGTGTGCTCGGTTATACTACGATACGCGATCTGTGATTTCTGTCTTCTCCGTTCTACGGAAAAACCGCGAAATATTCTTACCCCGTACGCGCGTACCAACCCCGGTCACAAGCATCAAGGATACGCAATTATAATAATGGCGAGCGTGCGCAGTTTGATGCAGGAGCAAAACGGGAGGCCATCGTACGTAAAGCTTTTAATGCATATCGGTGCACGGGAAACAATCATTGATAATGTGCAGTCAACATTCACGGGCAATTATTTACTCGTTCGACGCGTATTTTATAATCTACGTAAAGCGAAGTAATTACACGCCTTCCTGTAATTACATGCAGATTATAATAATGTATCGCTGCTGCGATGAAAGCTTGTGTTTTTTCTTCTATTTTCTTTCCTCTCTCTCTCTCTCTCTCTCTCTCTCTCTCTCTCTCTCCGGAGGAGGAGGAAGAGGAGGAGAACGGAGCGGAGAAGGCAGCAGCAACAGCAGCAGCTACGGTCTTGAACGATCAACGGGCGGCGCCACTTAGCGTATCGCGCGACGTCCAGCATTATACCACCGCTCCGAGCCAACCATTTCTACACAGACCGCTTATTTATAGAATTACCGAGCCGCAAGCAGTAACCAACCAGGCTCTGGCCGATCACAATCCTACAAACGCAACGGTTATTCCTTATCACGCGACCAACGACAGCCTTGCTAACCCGCGAGTCAGCTCCGGTATTTGTATTAGATCCACGCGCGCCAATACTCTCGCATACATAGGCAGAGTGTATATATGTACATATATACACGAAGCTTGCTTGTTGAACCGGTAGAGGAATTACAGGATACGTTTGACGAACCGAGGGAAATAAATAATCGATCGAGAACGAGCGGTACAGCGGAGAGAAGGAATGAGAAAGAGAGAAGAGAGTAGGGAAGGACAATAAGGGCAGAAGCAGCCGGATCCCTCCGAAACGCACGGTCAGATGGACGTTCCTTCTGAACGAAACCCAATTAAGAAATGTTTTGTCCGGCTAGCGGGTAGAGAAGGTAGTTGGAGCAAGAAGACGAAGAAGAAGAAGAAGAAGACAGGGAGGATGGTAGAGGATCGAGGCTGAAGAGGAATCGAATAAGAACACGTGAAGCGGAGACGCGAAGAAGGCCAGGGGAACGATCGAATATCGCAGCATGAGTCCAAGGGGGATCGAATCCTCGATCGGGGATCGACAGAGGTAGGATACACTCTTCTCGAAAGAGAGAGAATAAGCGCGCGTAGGGGTCCACCACGGGTCTTTCGCATAGGCGGTAGAACGGCAGCTGTTTGAGTCGAGCAAATTAGTAGCCGGCACGTGATTGGTCTGTTGCCGCCCCGTCTATATTGCAATAACCACCGGAGCCACGCCGCAATACTTCCGAGCGTGAAGAGGAGCTTCTCTTTTCTCTTCTCTTCTTTTGCTACAAGTTTGTGCGTGCGCGTCCACCTTCTCTTCTTCACTTCTTCTTTTTCCTCTCTCTCTCTCTCGCGATCTTTCTTTTGCTTTTCTTTAGCCCCTTGCGCCATCCCCTCTCCCTGTCCCACGGCAGACCCTCCCAACCCCTTTTCGATCGTTCGTGTTCCCTGAACTCCTCTTCGAGAGAACCCTTCCGCGGCAGCTCGCAATTTACTCGCGATATCTTTATGCCAGAATTTACGAGCAGATAATCATCGGAGGGATGTTCCGGCATTTTTCGGCCAAATTATTATTATTTATATTGCGATACCCCGCGGACAGAGATCCAACGTCTACTCTCGGCATTAATTAACTCCGGGATCCGCGGAGGTGATGCGCCCAAGGAAAATGTCTTTATTACGTGGCAAGATGCGAAATTATTCCGACCCGTTCTCGAAATGAAATCATCAAAGACATTGCTCTGTACACGCGATCGATTCATCCCCCCTCCCCCGACAGTTAAACGATATCGATAAAATCGTGTAAGCGAAGTTCGGTAAAAGGCGGCAAATTACAGAGAAGCGAAATTGCTATTTGACGCCAGGGCGGCCCGCAATTAAATCACACCGATGGTTCGCGCTCGCCCACTGTCGTTCAGAAACGACTCTCTTCATTTCGCTCCTCGAGACTATTCTCCTCTCTCAGTCCACACGCTCCTTCTCTTTCGAACATCTCCTCGTGTACGTGTTCCTTCCTGCCCTGTCGCGTTCGTGGTGCGCGACGCTTCCCGGAATTGAGGGAAAATAAAACTCACCGAGGATAGAATACGGTGTGCGACAGACGGAGAGAAGAAGAAGAAGAAGAAGAGAGAGGGCGAGAGAGAGAGGGTTGTAAAGGGGATGGGAATGGAGGAGAGGAGCGTCACGGAACTCATGCAACGTGAGTGGGCCTAAGGCACGACCGGTGTTGCTGGTTGCTGCTGCTGCTGCTGCTGCTGCACCGAGAGAGAAGCTCTTCTCGAGGAGCGGTATCTACCTATCTTGATGCGATACAAGCAGCCACCTTCCTATGCGATATAATCCCATTGCCGATGGGATCCGACGTGTTGCGCTGCTCGACGAAACCGTGCTAAGATAGAGGGGCTCGTAAATCCTCACTAGCTACCGTCCTGCTGACTCCAACGAGCTAAGTTCCCTTGCGCCTTATAAAGCCTAGCCCCCCCCCCCTTCTCGTCTTGACCAACCTATCCACCGCGAACGACGCTTCTTCTTCTTCTTCTTCTTCTTTTCCCCCCTCTTTTGGTCACCGTGTACATGAACGACGAGAGACGCTCGTTTCATCTAGCCTATTCGCGTGCCGTTAATATCTTCCAGCGATTAACGATAATCTATTCGTTCGATAGGAGGACGACGATGATATTCTCTAGCACACGCTGGAGCATCGCTATTTTATACACAGTGGTTTTTTGGCTACTTACTCGTACCGCGACAACGTTCGCTTCTTCCACTCTCTACTACAGGGTGTTAGTATTCTCTGTTTCAACGCTTACCTGGAACAGAACGAGAGAAAAATCCGGTTAATTCGAGTTGTATATGTACGTACATGTGCATGTATATAGAGATAGATAGATAGATAGCAGTAAACGATCGTTTCGCAATATACATGCTAACGATATCGCTAAAACGCATCCAGACGCGTTTCATCGGACGTATGACACGTACACCGCTGAGAGGCTGGTAATCAGCCGGCTAACAGCAGGAGGGTAACGATCGTTGAAACGCTGCCGCGCGCACCACTCGAGCTCTCGCGGCTGGACATCACGGAGTCGTCGAGCGTTTCCGATCAGGGGAGAACGCGTTTCTCTCTGTGTCTTCATCCAATGTCCTCGGCGGCGTTTCAACCGGATCGTTAAAGTTAATGCGACGTATACCGAAGTAGGGCAGATTGCTCGGGCCAGATCGCACGTACGCTCATTACGCGTTCCAACCGCGCATAGCTTCATCGTGAACCGTCGTGCGCGTCGTTAACGAAGAAAACGCGGGCCGAAAGTTGAAACGAGGCGATCCGATTAAATCAACCGGTCCCCGGCTTCGCTGCCCGGTCCCGGCCGCCATTTGCGGTGGTACTTCGATTCCACCCTTTGGCATTCGCGGGAATATTTCGAGGAACAAAATTGCCCCGGTGGAGAGAGAGAGAGAGAGGGGGGAAACGAAGGAAAAAGATGTACGATCTCTTCTTGAGGAGGAGAAAGAGGAGAAGTGGGGGGTGGACGTGACACATAGGAGCTGCTAGAAAGAGTGATAGTCTCGAGCGTTGTTTCATCGCCACCTCTGTACGCGATGAAACCGGTAACGCGGCCATTTTCTATTCTCCTCACGAGCGATGATCGTCGAGGGGAGGCACTCGGGTCGAAATTAAGCTTCTTCCAGTTGGAGATAAACGATCGCGGGGCACACGAAACGAACCGTTCTTACGCAATTATCAGCGAATGGTAGAACGAAGCAAAGGATGAACGCGATAGGGAGAGAGAGAGAGAGAGAGACGGGTGGATTTCTTTCGGTAGAGGCGTGTGTTGTTTGGCGAGGCTTAACGAGAGGAATACGGAGAAAGACGACGAGCTGTCGGAACGAAGAGAGGTCCGGGCGCAATTTGAACGCAGATCAGGTTTGATCGACCGTCCGCCCGCGGACTCGAAGATTTCGGGATAGCTGAGGATATTGTGCTGGCACTGATGATGATGACGACGATAATGATGGTGGTGGTTTGGTCCGGTCAGAGGACGACGCGCGCAAAACTTGCGGCAGGAAGAAGAAAAGGAAGATAAAGGAGAAAGAGGGAGAGGAAGAAAAAGAGAAAAGTGGTAAAGGGGTGGAGAGAGAAGAAGAGACGAGAGGACCTTTAGGAAACGTGGTATTCAGGAACCTGGGTGGAAAAAGTGGTAGGTTGGGCCTGACGAGTCGCCATCTCTACCGGCGTCACATCACGTAGCTGATCCCCGAATGGCGGGCTCTCCTCGACGATATAACGAACCGTCGGCGTGCCGGCGAGAAAAAGTTGAACGATGGCCTGTTGCGTACCCGCGTCGCCACTATCCTCAGCTGGCATATACCTGGGGCTTCTCTTCACGGTGGAAGAAGGACGAGAAGAAAAGTCGGGAGAGGAGCAGCAGCCCAGGAACGAGAGACACGTACGGTATAAGCAAAGAACGTGGGAGAGAGAGAGAGAGAGAGAGAGAGAAGGCTGTGCTCGAGAGAGGAGCAAAAGAGTGGAGAACAGAAAGGAACGGACCATAGGCCCTCGTTCTTTCAAGCAGCCACTTTCGTTCCTGGCCGCATTCAGCGAACGGGAGGCCCCAGGCAGGGGCTAATGGGACGCAATTAAACGATTGGTATCAAAGAGCACCGCCGGTCGCGCTCGCGGGAATGTCGCGAACTAGATGGCAATGTTGGGGCTGGTGTGTGCAAGCCAGTGGGTAGCAGTAACAGCGCACGAGGGTCCACACGGTTGATTCGCTCTCTGCAGAGAGGAGGAGGACGCGACTCGAGTCTAGAAAAATCTCGGCCACGTCCAATTCCATCTCATTAGTGGAGGGAAACGGCAGCTGATGCTTGTCTCTCTTGCGGGGTCTTAGCGCAAGAAGAAGAAGCGTTCGGAAGCCATGTATGGAACCGGTCTCCCTCTGTCTCCCTATCTACACACCCGTATATACTCGAACCGGGAGAATATACCGGGTGTCGCCCACGTACCTCGTATTTCTTCTCGCGCAGGACAACTGTGATCTAAACGTTCTTGCGTTCCACGGACCGACCGTGGTTATCTCTCGCGGTGGAATAAGGATGAAGGGAAGGATTGGCCTAGCTGCAAACTTCTGCATCGAGATTCGAGGATAACGGCGACCCCTTCTGCACTCTCGCGACCGGTGGTGCATCGAGAGAACTCTACCGTCGCGCTGTGCAGATCTCGACACTAGACGTTCCGCGCTGATCGACGTTCCAACATTTAATAGCAAACCCGTACCAAGTTTCCCCTTTATGGAGTTAAATCAACCGCATCAATACCACCGCGACCCTTAAAAACTTGAAACGCCTAACTTGTCTCCGCGAGCAACAGAACCAACGATCGACTTTTTCCCCGATGGAACAGAAACCGAGAGAGATTTCTAGACGTATCTTTAAAACATCAGAAGCGTCCTTGAAATCGACGCAGCGACAAGAGGGTAAAGTATCGTTAACTCTGGTGTATCGTACGCGGAAACGAGCCGCGGAAAGTTGAAAGCATTCGGGCCAGGACACCCCGTACATGTGGACCGTGTGCTTATATTCCGTATGTGCATACATTCTACACGTATGTACCGCGCGCGCTGCCCATACCTGCATGCAGCATGCACATGCATGCGCCGCAAAACAAAGCGAGCTCGTTAGGAGGTGCATTGCAACGACTGCACTCTTTGCTCTCCGGTACATCCTGCTGCAGGCCCGGCTCGCTCTCCTCTCGGCCTCCTCCACGAGTCGACGAGCCGCCTCTCTCTCACTCTCCTCTCTTTTGCTGCCCGTTTCTCGCCACTACGCTACGAACAAACTCATACTCGGAACACGCTTTGGCTTTGTTCGTTGGTTCGGTACCAGGCCTCGCCGAGGAAAGGGTAATTGCCTCCGCCGGTCTCTCCCGGCAATGTTCGAGAGAGATCCCTTTGGCAAACCGTGGAATTGCGTATCGTACCGTGAGATCGATCGTGTAAACTGCGCGCCGCTCGCCGAACGACTCCCTGATATACGACCGTTTCGAGGAGCAGCCAGTCCCAACCTAGGATTTCAGAGATAAGGCGGCTACTAGTTTCGCGTGTGCGCCTTGTGAAAAAGTATCCGCGAATGCTTTCCAACTATGTATCTATGTGGTAGGGAGAGAGAGAGAGAGAGAGAGAGAGAGAGGGTATGGGAAAAGATTGAACAATAAAAGGGACGGATAAAGGTAAAAGGCGGGGAGAGGGGCAGAGAGGATGCCAGATGTTTCTGGAAGAAGTCTGAGAGGACAATTTTTATGGTTCTCTTCCTGAAACGTCTGGTATATCCGAATACCATGAATGCAACGCGTCGTTGGAGGACACCGGGGGAGAGGAGAGATAGAGAAAGAGAGCGAGAGAGAGACCGGTAGCCTTAAGAAGGTCGAGATAAAACCCGAACGGTGAAATATCGCCTTATTAATGCCAACCACTTCATTAACGTCAAGCGTTAACACGTGCAGCAAGAGGGTCCCGGGGATGAGGGTGAGGCAATCCGTATCCAGAGTGAAATTATTTCGCGATGCTGCCTCTCTGCACGGCTACACCGGCCGGTGGAACGTGGCCGAACGAACGGTTTGGTTGTCGATAAAGAGCGGATCCTTCATAAGCGCGGCAAACCGCATAACTCTCGTGCACGGCAGACAAGCAGAATAAGAGGAAATATGGGAGGTGATCCGCCTCTCTTCGAGGTGGAGTCATGCGAGCGCGGCCGTGTAGCCCTGCCTGGCTGTGCAAAGAGAAAGATGGAGAGAAAAAAGATCGCGTGAGCGAAAAGGAGAGAGAGAAAACGTAAGAAGAGAAAGAGGCTGTAAGCACAGGAAGAGAGAGAGAGAGAGAGAGGTCTGAGCGAGCGCCAACTGGGCCGACATAGCTCTCGACTCTCCAGGACGAGTTTATGCGATTTTTACACTCGATCTGATTTTTTGGCGGCGCGCCTCGCTCTCGCGAGACAGATATATGTCCCACGGCCATACAAGAGCCGCGCGTATAAAGACATCGAAGCGAAAGCCAACGAGAATTCCTCATCCCATCCTCTCGCAGCTCACCCTGCTCTCTTCCCTTCGTTCGCCCTCTCCACCTCTCACCATCGCGGGGGCCCTCGGTACCCCATCATCCTCTTTGCCACCATACTTGGTATACCCCTCTTCTTTCTCGACCGCCTCCCTTCCCCTAACTACCGCCGCTCCCCCCTCCTCTCGCTCTTACTCCCTACCTACTCGGGGTCCGTCGCAGGCCCAGCAACGGGAACAAGAATACGAAGAGTCGAAGGGCCTCGCCCATAACCGGTTCACTCTCTCTCGTCATCGCGCTCTCCCGTCTCTACTCCGCCACGACTAACCGGCGCAACCGACTAACTTACCTACCTGATCCACATAGATATGCCCACGATCGGAAACCCAATAAACTGTTGCTTAATCGCGCCACCGCCGCTGCCCTCTCTATGCGTGTGACATACATTTCGCGCGGTCAATTTTCCCCAATCTTCTCTCTATTCGATCCTTCGCGATTTAACTATACCCTCGCATTCCTACCTTTTCGAACGGTGATGCAATACAGACGTCACCCCTTTTTCTCCTTTCCCGCGGGATAAGATAACGGCCCTTCTATTTACTCCGAGCAAAAAATCGGAAAATCGAGAGAAGGAGATCGATTCGCGAATACCCGTAATTTCCGCGTATCCCGTGCAGCAACGGGGGAAAAAGCAGCTCGACAGCAGCAGGTGACATCGCTCATCGACCGAAAGAATGGTCCAATTTGCGGGACTCGTTCCTGCCCTCCGCCTTCGACGAGCATGAAAAAGAGAGGATTTCCCTCTCTGTCTCTCTCCTCTTCACCGTGTAGTCGAAGGGACCGGACGTTTTCACCATGGGAGACACGCGAGCACGCGAGCAACGAACGCGTTTATTCGCGAGGAGAATAAGGGGGTTGTCGATTCGACGTCGCGCTCGTAACAGGAAAAGGGATAGGAGGGAGGACGGGGGGAAAAAAGGATATCTCGGCAAGGGGCAAAGAGAGTGAGAGAGTGTGGCGTGGCTATGCGGCATGGTGAGGTACTCACGCATTCGCGAGCCAGGTCTGTTGCTCTCGGTCTCGCTCTCGCTCGCTCGCGTACATAAGCAACGAGACAGGCAAGAGTGCAAAAGCGAGAGCAAAGAGTTAAAAGAAGAAACGCTCGGAACAGCGTCCACTCATCACGCGGCGTGTAGCCGGCCTTTACATAAGCGACCATGCCGCCTGGCGGCGAGAGCGAACGAACGCTTTTACAACTCAATGCAGAGCCCTCCTGAAGGCCCCTCCAGGCTACCTTCCTCTCTCTTCCTCTGCTCAATCCCCCTTTTCACTCTCCTGCTCGTTCTCTCTCTTGTCCCTTCGTCCACTCGCCCTTCTTCGGGCGTCGCATGTTTCTCTCCCTTGCGAGAGAGGACCAGTTGTAGCGGCGTATGTACGCGCGCGTACCGCTCTCTCCTCTCTCCTCCACTCTCTTCCACCTTTGCGCGCATTTATATTCCCGCGAAGAGAGCAGCTTATTCGCGTCTCTGACGTTCCGCGCGGTGTCCATCCACGTAGACGGAGAAGACGCTGCGAAATAAATAGCCTGTATTCGGTACGAGGACGACACGTGCTCTCGTCACTTTTCCATTTTCGTTCAAACGTCGAAATTTTCCCCGTCCTTGCAGCCGAGATTTCATCCGAGATACCGAACAACGAACACGCT
This sequence comes from Habropoda laboriosa, assembly GCF_001263275.1. Taxonomy (NCBI): domain Eukaryota; kingdom Metazoa; phylum Arthropoda; class Insecta; order Hymenoptera; family Apidae; genus Habropoda; species Habropoda laboriosa. Next base: position 1,028,110 of record NW_017100358.1, read on the forward strand.
CGTCGCCCGTTGCCTTGTTTGCCAACGTCCTCGACAACGTGTCGAGATTGCAACAATGTAGCTACACTTAAAGTGCTTCATTTTCCATGCAACGTGTGCAGAAAAATGAGCGCAAGTCGAGTTGAAAGAAGACGAGGGAGAAGAAAAGGGAACGATATCTGCATACACACGGGAGAGATATGTACATCTAGACACGGGTTTCGACCGGAAACTGTACTTTAATTAACGCGAATTAATAATTAATAGCGAGAGCGAGGCCACTGGGTTGCAAAAAACGATCGAACCGAGGGAGAGAACGGGGGGGGGGGGAAGAGAGCATGTAGGGGTCGAACGAGGCACGACGTAGAAGAAAGAGTTAATTATCGCGTCCGTATGATTTCACCGCGGACACGATAATTAACCAGTTCCCTCCTCCTGGCTCCGCGTTTTTTTCTCTCCCCCTCCCTACCTCCTCTTGGACGCGCCTGTTCTCTTGGCACGCATACAGGTCGGTCGTGAGATATTCAATATTAAAAACGGTTAATGGAGGCAGGCGTTCGCCAAGTGTAACGCAACCGCGAATCGAAAGGCAGCTCTTCGTGATACGTCCGCGTCTTTAACGAAGCACGAAGCGACGATACGAGTTCGAGTCAAGTAGGTGGCGTCTTTTATGCGAGTCATTATCGCGCGTGTTGCTAAACCATCCTTCTTTTCATCCTCTCCCTCCCCCTTCCTGGTCCTTGCCTATTCGCCTCGCTTGGCTGCTCTTGATGATCGACGAACACACCTCCGCAGACACACGAAACAGAAATCCATTCTCTCTCTTATCTTACGCAAAAATTCGTTTCGTTGAACGCGCACGACATGCGCTTCTTCCTTCTTTCGTTTATTCTTTTTTTTACACGGATAATTGTTTTCCTGCGATCGTCAGAGATTTCTAGCCGCGATTCTATACCACGGAGAAGCGCCGGCTCTTTCGCGAATCTGTTTCCCGCCAGCGAACGCCAGGTGCGCCTGCCTCTATTTTCCCCCGTAGACACGACATTCTACGTACCTATGCGAGATTTATACGCTCCGTGGCTCGAACAGACGCGATTCATTGGGTCGCTCAACGCGACTCAGAAACGACGGGCGACTTGGTGAAAAAGGAAAGGTGAACGCCGGAGAAATCGATAAGTTCGACGAACGAGATGTTATCTCCGAGAGACTATCTGGAACGGTTCTCGGAATTGATTTCGAGACCTTGGAACGTCGCACCCCAATAGGCAAAGCCTTCGAGTTTCTTATCTGCCGACGACGTTGTCGTCCCTCGCCTCTTTTCTCTTTATCCGTTACGCGCTTCTTCGTTTTCCCTCGCACGCGTCGGATACGATACACGAAACACGCCAAAGAAGAAAAAAAAAGGAACGGTAGAAAAACAGCGGAGAAATGTTTCGCAAGAGCGGGTAACGCTTTCGCAATTCCGACGAAGCGCGTCAATTCTCGAATTACGCGTGAATTAATGCGCGTCGACGCGGTCGCGCTCTCGTGTCGAAGTTGTGAAAACGCGACACATCGCCGCCGAACGAACCAACGAACACGGCCGAGTTTCCGAACTCGCCGGAACTGTAACGAGAATCGGCAAATTGCAGGGCTCGTCGAGAGCTATTCGCGCCGTTCGTTTACACGAACAGCCTCCCCCCCGTTTTCGAATTTCGAACGAGAGAAAGAGAGCGAATTGAAGTGAGGTTTGCTAGGGCGAGGAGTGGGGGGGTGAATCTTCGATGGCTGATCGATTGACAGGAATGGCGCTGCGATCTGTTCCGTGGCAATACACGAGATAGTCTCTACCGCTTCGTGGTTACTGCACAGTTTACCTACACTTCGAAAAAGATAGTTATCTATCGTTTCACGACGAACGTGGGTTCACGAAAATACGTCAGATATTGTTGTTCGATAAAAACGTTAATGTCCGCAAAAAAGTCGCGAAAACACCATCGATGCACGTTACGCTAATGATTCGAATCGGTCGTTAAAATTTCTTGTTACAGTACAGCCCTCCTCCCCTCCTCTAAGAAAATTACAGGGTGAGAGATTGCGTTGCATTTGCTACCACGGCAACTTCAATGTCAGTATAAACGAGTTGGAGAAAAACTCGATGTAAAACACCGACCGAACAAATGTATACTCGGTCTATTTTGTGAAATAATCACCGCTGCTCGGATTAATCGGTTTTATTTCGATAACTCCCGGTTTTATAGCGTCGAAGATTGCGGCGCCAACTATCTATCGCATGTATACCACTCTCTCTCCCCCCCTCGTCACTCCGCCGCAGTTGCTTTATTTGTACATGACGTGGCTAATTAAGCGCGTTAAAACTAGCGAAGAAATCGTTGTTGCGTTAATCGCGTCAAAGCAATCCAGCAAAGTCGGTCAAGCGTAAAAGCATATGCGGCCGATTACGGTGTACGCACGATTACTATACTTTATGAGCTTTTACGGGTGCCGGTTAATTATTTATCAGAGGCAGCATGTCATCGAGGGGCGATAAGTTTGCCGGTTATCGCGCGGAATTTGCCATATCTTGCTGCTCCCGCTCAATTTTTTTCGTCCATTCCCCGGCCGATGCACGCCTTGGTAGCCACCAGCGACCGGTTAATTTATTAACCAGCTCGCCACTGTCCTCGAATGAAAACGTTTCGCCGTTAATTATCGCCGCTAATTTTTATGCGACACGGAATTAAAACGGCGCTAGTTCGTCAACGGTGACGTATGGCTTCATTCTAGCGGAACAAAAAAACAAACAAACACCCGGGATGAATTAAAGATTATCACCTCGACGGGTGTTCTAGCAATTACACGTTGCAACGTCTGATTGTAACGCGTGAACGATCTCGGCAGGATCGCGTTCGTCTCGCCAACGAATAACTCAATCGAATAGCATCCGACGGCAACCAATCAACGGCGGTCTTTACGGAACGCGTAAATCTGGCTGGAATCTGAACCTAACCTTTTACCGGAATTTTCTAACAAATCGAAAAACGGTTAATTGCTTGTCGTAACGTATCTGAAAGACACATCTACCAGAAAGACTTGATAAAAGAGGAGAAAAATGATAAAAGAACCTATCGTGTTGCGTGTTTATTATATGGCAGGCCGAGCTTAAACGGTTAGCGACTGGTCAATTAAGAGAGATAATAACATAAACTCGAAATGATACTTTGTAAGTTACTTTGTGAATACCGGGCAATTACCAGTATAAATATCACGTTACTAGGGATTTTTACACCCGACATGCTCCGGCGCATTATTTTAAAACGGCCGACAGCCTTGGATATGAAATGTTGAAATTACTTTTGCCGAAAGCCTGGTTTCGTAACGCGCGATTATCCAATACACGTTTGCTTAATGGCCTCCGTGGGGAATAATACGGACGCCGCGGTAAAAATGTCATCGAGGAATAATGCGATCGAACAAACGGTTCGATTATGATTACCTTTTCGCCGTAAGTGCATCGTTCCCAGTCACGCGAGTCGTCTAA
>NW_017100358.1:1031622-1038167 GCF_001263275.1 Habropoda laboriosa
AGAGGCAGAGAGAGAGAGAGAAGAGAGAGAGCTAAAGTGAGAGAGAGAGAAATGCGTCGGAATCTTACTTGGCGCGACACCGGTTTCCGCCGAGATAATTTATCGCAAGAACATTTTTCGAGCGATTCCGTCGTCGCGATCATTAACCGTACTGTCGCAATTATCGAGCGTCGTTTGCCATAGCCAGCTGAAGCGACATCGAATCGCCCCTGCTGCATTTTAATTTGTCCGCCTCTTCTTTTTTTCAACGGAAAACGAGACTCGAACGACGGGGCGACGCGAGGCTTAATGAGTCATTCCGAAGATTATCGCCGAAATTTCTGTCGGGCAGTAACGTGCTTCGGAAATGTCCATGTACAGGCTCTTACACGCGACTTGTACACGCTTTTAAGATACGAAAGTACGTATTTACGGTGGCCGAGTAAGGGAGACGGAATTGTACGAGTTTGCTAACAGGCTGTGTCGTTGAATAAAGTTGTCCGTCTATTTACATGTTGGAAATGAAGAAAGTACAACGATGCTCGTGCAATTAAAATGCTAACCCACGCGCGCAAGCGGTTTGCCAAGGAAAATAATTAGAATATGAAACTGTATACGGGATGATGCAAATTAAACCACCGAGAGTTTTCTTCTTTTACCGTTTTTTTTCTTCTTTTTATTGATTTTACCAAGTAAAAAGTAAAACTAGACTTTCTAAAGTTTTTTCTTCGACGTATATTTCTAAGCATTCTTAACTGACAATAAAAGATTGTGGTTACGGTCGAGTGACGCGCAACTGGTAGTATGCAAACAGTATAGCTAAGTATCGTATCTGCCGAACGAACCTGAAATTCTCAAAGAAAGTGCAGAATTTTTCTATTGCATCGGCGAATCGCAAAATCGATATTGTATAGCAGAGACGGTGTCGTATAAACAATGCAACACCGCGCACGCAACGTAAACGCGTATCCACACAGTGAACGAAATACATCGAAGCGGGAGCGCGGTTCGCCGCAAACGGTTCGCCGAGCGAAAGAAAGAATCCTGCATGGCTGAGTTCGGCAAAAACACAAAGAGGAACGCAAACAGAGATGTAGCAAAAAGCTAAATACCGAGAGCACAGAACGCACTTGCACATAGAGGACACACGTGCACGTACGCAGCCGAGGGTCACAGGCACACGTGCGAACGTATCGTAAGATGGCTCCATCGAATCCACTCGGTTCGCGCGTCCTGTAGGAAATGCCGACAGGCTTCTTCACGAACTTACGTACCACTGTCGCCGTTCAATCCGCGTTGTTATCGCGAGTTGGACAACAATTAAACGTAACGGTACGGTGGAAAACAATGGGAAAACGGCTGGACCGAAATCGCGGCGGAGAAAAGATAACCGCGGCGACACGGCGGCCATGTTGATCTCTCGCCCCACCCGATTGGTCGCGAGCGCGGCCGAACACGCACGATCGTCGCGCCGCGCATCGGCGGCCAACGGGTTCTCGCCGCTGGAGAAGCAGCGCGTCCTCTCATCGACCGGTTTTCATTGCCGTGCGCCGCCGAGTTTCATCCCATCCCAGCTCTTTCGTTCAAAGCCCGAAGCCTGGCGAGTCGCCATATTGCCAAGAGAGTTCGAGCCAGGTCTGCGCAGGTCGGATGCCGCGGAGGCAACCTTCGCCTCGGATACACCCACGTCCGCGTATTTAACCATTTGATTTACCTCGACGATATACCTTTCCATGATCGATTCGACGACCAACTGGCCACCATAAGTGCGCGGTTACGATACATCGAGTGTTACATGAACATTTAGCTCTCGGGATGTTTTACTATGGAGGAGAGCACGTGGACGCGAGCTCGCGTATCTAGGTACGTTTAGCTGAACATGACACCGTCTCAGTCTACATGTGTGTGTACGTGTACGTGTGTGTATGAGAGAGTATGAATAAGAGCGTGTGCGTGTAAATATTTCTGATTTGACTTTACTGGTAAGCTTTCAATTCGGTCACTGGAAGCGTGACGAACGATCGTTTCTTTCAGTGGTCTTTACAGACATTATGCGGTTTCATCGAAGATGAAGCCACAAAGATCGTGCTCTGTGCGTTCACGTGTACACGTACCACACACGTCTAGCGTGGTCCACAGACGTACGTATTTGTGGCTTGCGCGGTAAACCGTAAACGTTTATGAAGTGTTTATAAAAAGTTTGATAAACGCACCGGTTCGTCGGTTTGCCGGGAAAATGTACTACAATGAAAATGTAAAGTACGAAACAAAAACAACCTAAACGAGAGCTGATGTATAGGCTGCGTATATGTATATACATATATATACCTACGTATACACGGTGCTCCTAAATACGCGTTGAAATAATTATGAATATTACCGGGTGGAAATTTCGATTATTAAAGCACGGTCCGGTGTTCTCGATAAAATACAATTATCCGAATTATTAATGAGATTTGTAGAAAATATTTGACGGCGTCAAATTTACGGATTGGAGCAATTCCAACGGGGCGTTTCACGACCGAATTCCTCATTAACATCCGACGCTTTCTAAATTCTCTCACTCTGTCCTCCTCTGTTGGCTTCCCTGTGTCAACAAAAGTGTTGCACACACAGTGGCCGCAGACGCTGGTCTGGAATCATAAATAAATCGTCCGGAAAGGGTACCACCGCCGCACGGCATCTACTCGAGCAGAAAAAACAAGTGGGCCCAAGCAGCGCCACATGTTGAAAATAAGTCATCATCTAGAAGCGACTTTTTTCGCCACGCCTTAGAACCCGAAAATACAACGCCCTTCCCTCCCCCTTTTTATGTTATCGTGATTTAAATAAAAAAGGAAAAGAAAAGAGAAAAGGCATGAGAAATATAAATCGTTCCAAGTTGGACAATAACTCGTATCAGAAAGTTGGCGAAACGAAACTTTCGCAATTACCCCCGCGGGGGAGGCGTATATATACAAAAATGGGAGAAAAGATTACCTCGAGAAAGAACCAAATACATCTTTTCTAATCCCGACAAATTAAAGCCGCGCACACACTTCTCAATTTCGATACACCGTCCCCCACAACGTGAAATCCTCCCTGATTACACGCGCACTTAACAAACTTCTGTATCCCCCAAAGATATCCCACACGTTCACGCACACTAGAACAGAGTGTATACCGAGATGCTGTCTCGTCTTCGGGAACTAGCTCTGTAACCAAGAGTAGCAGCGAGTGGCGATGGTGGTGGCTGTGCCGCGAACGAAAGCCACCGGATAGTTTCGCGGTGGAGCTAATTTACGCGAAGTCGAGCAATAAACATCGCGTCTCCCGCTAGAGAATACCGGGGCGGCGTGCACACGAACGGAACGGAACGAAGCGCGACTCTGGAGGAGAATGGAGAGGGAGAGAGAGAGGGAAAAGCGACAAAGTGCGTTCGTGTGTACGAACGAGAAGCATACGCACGTAGGGCGCAACAGTAGCCGTAGCGCCGGTTAATTAGGGTTTAAGTTTATGAGGTGCAGGCGCGCACGCCCTACCCCCGCCTCACCCCATTCCACCTCTCGCCACCCCCGCCGACTCGCCCCCTCCACCGTCTCCTCTATCTACGCTTCTCGTCTCGCTCTACGGTCCGGCTGTTTCTCTGTCTGCTACACCCCCGCGGCCACCCCGTTTGCGCGCGATTCACCGAACCCACCACCAAGCGCCAGGCAACATCGTCCTTTGCATTCTACGCGCATACATATGCTTACACGGGAGGGATTAATATGTGCGTGTGCACACGAGGATATCAAACTTCACACGCGAGAGCAATAACAAATGTTGGACGTTCACAGCTTCACAGGTTTATCGCCGTTACCGCCGATTTACGTGTGTGGCCGTGATAAAAACAAAAAAAAAAGAAAAAAGGGGGAAAAAAAGAAAAGAGACAACGGGAACTAGCGGAAGGGTTGGAGAGGGGAGAGCGGATCGAAATAACGGCACCGGCCACCGAAAGGATGGTGATTACCGTCGCCTAAATGAAAAACCCGATACATTATGGACTTTTCAGCGCGGGAACACCGTGCTATCTCATGTTTGCCACCGGAAGAGGATTCTTGCTGTTCCGCTGAATTTTTAAACACCCCTATTTTCCCTGATTTCCTCTCAGTTTCACCCCGGTTCGAGGTTCGGTTTAAAACGTAGGGCTGTCCGCGAGGACGGTAGAAACGAGAACGAACCCGGCAGCAACTGAAATTCGCTAGAAATTTCGTGGACGTCTGACCGGAGGGAATTTAGGGCTGTCGATAAAGAAATATCCGGTGAAAGTGATGTCGAAGGCGCGATTAAAGGCACGATACCGTTGAATACGCTCCGCTCGTATGTAGCCATATATTTTGGATTCAAGACAGTGACCTCTGTTTCTCTGTTCTTCCCTCCTTCTTCGACAACCCTCGGTCGCGCTTTCTTTCTCTCCTCTTTCGCGGCAACGTAGATCCGTCCAGCGACAGATCCATTAGATTCGTTGATAGCCCCGAAAGATCTACGTGCTTCGAATCACGGTACCTCTTTTCTTCTCTCTCTTTCTCTCTCCTTTTTTTATCTCTTCAGAGGCAGCAGGCAGACACACGGGATCCTTCGTCTCTCTTTTCACGTTTTTATAGTTTATCACATTTATTTATTCGGGTAATCCTTTTTCGTGTCGCGATAATTCAAAACGTCTGTTCGTTACGGCCATTGTTCAACCGGTCGGCGATAATTCTCCGTGTTATTTTACGCGTGGTTTTGTTGGCTTTGGAAGCGCCTCGTCTCGTTGCCGGAAACGAAGCGCAAAATCCTTTGCGCAAGAACTCGGTGCTCGTTATCGGATAAAGTTATAACGCAGCCACCACCACCGCCACCCGGCTAATGACTGCGCAATCTAATCTCGAAGTGAAATCCGGCGTGGCCTGTCGATGCGCGTTAGCGAAATAGGCGATCGGGTGATCCTGTTATTAACGAGCTTCACCTCTGCTCACAATCGACATTAATTCCGCTCTGTATGCACCGTATATATTACGTCGAATTAAGATACTTCACATTGTACATCCCCCGTTTTCCCTACCGGGTTTATTACTCCTTGGAAATTCATAAATGCACACGCACTCCTTCAAATCGTACGTCTTTTTTTCGGCTTCGTTCTTGCTGTTATCTTGCCAGGTTGCTGCGTTCCGAGGGAGAAATTATGATAATACGTTCGCGGACTGAAGCATCTCCGCGCCATATATTGCTCGTTCACGATGGTATCGTCGGTCGGCTGCCGTCACAGCTCGTATCAGAAGGCGAACCGCCGACCGCGATGAGCTGCCACAATGTTAACCGTTTTTTTTTTTTTTTTTTTCAATATTTCAACTGGTGTACGATGGTATCTGGGCACGTCTCGTTGCCTGCTTGAGATATCATAGGCATGAGCGTTTGCGTGCACATTACTTCTAGCTAGTTGCATTAACAGTGAGTTACTTTTAATTCGATAAGATGTGAAAGCGAGTGAAGTGTGGAAACGATGCATTTATGGTCGTTTGCGTACACACGGGAGATTGGGAATTTAGTAATACAGCTTGCTAAGTAAGTACAATACATTCGTGAAAAATTCTCCGAGTAGGTAGGAATGCGGTGGTAATAGAAGTGCAGAAAGTGTAAATAAAGGTGAACGGTCCGAAGGAGCGAGGAAAAATTGAGTTCTCGAGTGGATCGCGTGTCCAGTCATGGCGGTTCTATTATTTATCCGATTCGGGCGGCGCAACGCCGGCCAGAAGGTGTCGTCAACAGCTCATAAAATCGGATTCGGGCTGTGGATGCGGGCGTTATCAATCTCGTTCAGTCCGAACCAGGGGGATTCGGCGTGCTCGCGTGCTACGAGCGAACGATATCAGCCGGAAATCTCCTGTCGCAGGTTGGTCTCGCGCGAAACTTTGCATCGCGTGTTGCCATGCTACTGCAGTCGGACAAAAACCAACCAGAGATAAGGCCACCTCTTGGAAGAAGGGCTGAAACGGGTCGGGGGCTAGCGGAGGCGGCTCTTTGGCCAGAAGGAAGGAGCGAGAGAGAGAGAGAGAGAGGCAGCGTGATACGGCCAGCTTTCGAATGCGCCGAGTGCAAACGAGTCCACCACTCGCCGAAACTCCCCCGGCCGTTCCCTCTTTCGTGATCTCCCGCGATATTCTTCGGCCCGACTGCTTCCACGTTGCACACGTTTATGCAGATATCCGTGCACACATCCGCGCCACGCCGCCACGGCGGAGGTGCGCGCAAAAACTCGCGTGGGAATGCAAAAATCCACTGGCCGCCGCCACTGGTCGAGTTCACGGCGAAGGAGATCTCTGTTCGGTTCGGGCTTCTTCCTCGCGAGAGAGTTCTTGTTGTTATATCAGATAAAAGGCTGGCCCTTACCGACGAAAAACGCGGATTCGTTAACGAGTTCAAGTGCCCACGCTCTTTCTCCAGAGAGAGGGTACGTCAAACTAATTGCACGCTTGGATACGGTTCTCTTCGAACCCTCTGTGTTTCGGAGTTCCTTTTATCGCGACTCGTTAGCGGTGCACCGGGATTTCGGGTGTTGCTTCGAC
>NW_017100358.1:1038192-1051479 GCF_001263275.1 Habropoda laboriosa
ATTGATGTCGAATATGAAGCAACGAGACTGAAAATTTCACTGTGAATGTGTAGGACGATGTTAACCCTTCGTAGGCAAACTGAGTTCTTTATGTCCAAGTCTAATTTTTTTACTATTCCAGGCTTTCAAAAGATCTAAAAAAATTCTAGGGTACTTGTCAAAGTCTCTAGTACACTGTACAATTGCTCGTTAAGTCAAATGCATAAAACTGTTTTCAATAAAAATTCATTCCGAAGAAGTACAAGGGTGAAATTTCGCAGATTGCCCTCGAAGGGTTAATCTGATACGAACGCTTCGTCTTCAATTTTCGCAACTTCCTCCAACGAAAGTAGATAAGTGTAAAGATTAAACGAAAGAATTTCTGAAAACTAAATCTGTCACTCTCCAAACGAATTGCACATTCACAGATACCTCTGCCAACACAGCAGCGAAACCGTCGAAGATCGACCTATCCCTCGATACACCATTTCCAATCGCTAACAGGAAAAACTTCCAACCCTTGCACTTCCTAAATGAAACGAACGCCCAGAAAACTTGGTACAAGTCGTAGTTAAAAAGGCGAACCGAAAAACGACGGAGGATATTAATTTTCATTGTTGCTGCGATCTTTACTCGATACCTGGCCGAATATACGACCGCGCACTCCGCGTGACTTCACTTATTATTACGTATCTGGTGTGCAGAAGAGGGGAGAAGTGAGAGAGAACGGTGTATATGTAGGCAGAGGGGTGATACATAATATATATCTAACTGCGCTCCGCCGCGTAATTAAATCATGCCGACGGTTTTGCAATTAAACTCGATTATTTGCTCGTCGCTAGCCGGGCCGTGGGCGAGCGCGCATCGGTCTCGATTTAACTCGTTCGAGCGGCGCGCGCTCACCCTTCGGCACCCTTCGTCGACCCATTCCTACGATGCAATATCCTTCTACTTGGTCCAACCGTTCCTCCCGTATCCTCGCTCGTTTCAGAATGCATTCCGCCCAAGTGTGGCTTAATCGTCGATGAAATTCAATTAGCATCCCGGTATCACTCGCAAATTGATCTCCGGCCGTTGTTTACTTCCAAGGAAACCATTTTTCACGAAGGACGAACGAGAACGATCGTTTTAAACTTGCCAACGAATTTTTTCCGCTTTTACGATAATACCCATTCGCGATTTTTGCGACATTATCATAAAGTGGTCGCCGCCGCGTTCTTCTGCGTTCTTCACTTTTATGGGACCGGCATGGCGGATCGGCGAAAGAAAAGAAAAAAAAAAGAAAAATGCCTCGGGAGAAATTAAGTCTAAGGTTGACTGGGAATTTGCATTGTAGACGAAGGTTAAGGTGCAGCAGGTAGTTCCGGTCCTTTCCCCGCTTATACGATGTGGTTGTTACGGATAATAAAACGGCATCACCGTGACCATGCTTAAATGTCTGTGTACACGGTGAAATTTAAGGGCCGTTTTCATACTTCTACGGGTGCTCGCGGTAGCCAACGTGAATACACACCGCGAAAGAGCCTTGAACCACCTTTAATTTCAATCCTGACCAAATAAAGAGCGTGTACGATGATAAAATGGCGCGGAGAGATAGAGAGAGGATATTTTTATACGCGCGGAGAGATGGTAGTGCGTTTAAAGCAGCCCGATAGAGATTTGGATTTTATCTCGAGACGAAATGAGGTTTTTATCTCGACAAGTCTCCTAAACCGTACGTTCGAAATTTAGAAAGCGCCGGTCACCGGTAAAAAGATCCTATCCGGTACAGTTCGAAAAACGTGCAGAGAACCACCGTCCCAAAACTTTCACCTTTTTTCTCTTCCTTCTCTCCCCCATAGGAAAAATAACAAAGTGTCGTAGGTCCTAATAGAGGGCCAACTGACCACTTTCACCTCGTGAAAAGTCAGTCCCTGTACTTTTTACAAGCTTGCCTCACTAAAAACTCACCCCTCCAGGTTTCCGTTCCGAGGGTACACGGAAAAAGTGAAAATTTCGGGGGGCAATAAAAAAGTAAAAGTCTATGGACCTTTTTGTCGTGACATAAAACATTCTTCGACGGAGGAGAGGAAAGGGAAAAGGGAAAGCTAGCCCTTGTTCTTTAAACACCGGTACCGTGACGAATCCTGGCGAAAACTTTCTCCACGCTCGTGAAAAGAAAGAGGAGAAAAAAATAGTGCCATCCTACGCAGCGTTAGCGAGCTTAAATGTCAAGGTGTTAATTAAAATTGAATTTCTACGTGTGAAAGACGACGCGTGCGTCTCTATGGTAATTGATCTATCCTTCAGAAAACTCGTCTCGATAAGATCTCCCTGAAGAAGGATCGTTAAAGATCTTATTTCGCAAGCACCCTCTCGCGCGCCCGATTTTCCCGTGTTTTGTTCAGCTCGGAATATGGCTGTGTCTCTCTCGGCGGCGTGTAATAGGGAGAGCAAAACGGAGGATGCGACAATATCCGGCGCGCCGGCGTCCGACAACTGATAACGCCAAGGGATGTTTATGTATGTGTTCATAATATGTTTCGAGTTATGCTCAACCCCTTCGAAGCATCGGGGGCTATCCGTGGAACCGCTCGAAATTATACAGCCACGCGGAATTACTCGAAAACGAAACAATACGTTTAACAGATCGTGCAAACTCTCGGAAATTTCCGTGCAACGTAACACCAGAGGAGAGGAGAGGAGAGCAAGTACTACACACCTCGAAGAAAGAAAAAGAGGAGAGATGACGCGAGAAACTGCGGCGATAATTCCTGGCAAATTTTATCGATGCCGAATGAATAAACCTATAAAAAGGGAAGTACTTTCCCCCGGCCGGCTCAATGGCTTTCGTATCTATATGTAAATAAAGCGTCGAGAAAGACAGAGAAAGGGGGAGAGAGAGAGAGAGAGAAAGAGGAAGGCAGAGTGTGAGAGGGCGCCCGTGAGGAGTGGGGAAAAGAAGAGAGGCGGCCATTTCTCTCCATGGAGCTGGTGTAATTTACGCGAGGACTGAAGATAGCGAAGGGACTTAATTCACGTTCCGCCGACGAAAAAATAGGATAGAACCACTACCACCGAGAGACGGAACCACCTCGTTCGCTGCTCTTAATTCTCGTTACAACGGGAACGCTGCCCTTATCCGTGGCCAATTACCTAAGCTTATTAACTATTCCGGATAAACGAACCTCTCTCCTCTTTTCTTCTTTACTCCTTTACCCGTGAAAATCTACGACCCTCGTGAATCTCCCTCTCCAATTCCACCCTCCGATATTATAATAATAATAATAGCCTGCAGTCTGTATAGCTGACGAGGATAACCTAAAAAACATCGACAGCCGCGTGTCTCACGTAGGACATTCTCTCCGTCTCTGTATTGCCAGGTCAGCCCGTGACATTCCGGCTGCAATTATATACCGATAGAAAAAATAAGTCTCTCTCTTTCTTTAGACTCGCGCCTCTAACCGTATACACACGCGCGCGTATACCTTCGTCGGGTGAAATAATAGTTCGGCCTGGATGCCACACCCAGTATTGTGTTCACTCATACTCGTGCCTCCCCGTCGCCTTATGCGCTTGCTTTGGCATTTTACGTAGGTATACATATCGATGATATACATGTTCCAGCTTGGACACACGCGGCACACGGACGCCTGGTACAAGTGTACAAAAGGGGAACGCTTATACGTACGTAGATGTGTGTGTGTGTGTGAAAGCGTGCAAAGACGACGAACACGTAGGCAACGGGTGGTGTCCCCGTGGCTGGGTCTCCAAGATAGCGAGATACGAATGTCGAGAGAAAGAGACTGCGTTGGAGAAACAAAGAGAACGAAGAAGACGAGAGAAAGTGAGAGATAGAGAATGGATGGGGCGGGGGTTGGTTTGGAAGAAAGGTGGGGTCGTTGGAAGAACGAAAAGGGGGTTGTACGGGATGATGGCGGTGGTTCTCCGTTCGTTCACGTCCCTGCAGACGTGCCAGCCGCTGATCTACGACTCCCTCGCGCATAGCGGGCCGCATAACTCTCGTCTTATACCTCACGCCGAGATCTGGACGATGATATTGCTTATCCGCGCGGTTCGAACCGCGACCCGGTACTCGGAATTCCCCGGAAAACAAAGAGGAGCCCGCTGGAGAAGAACGAGAAGGGAGAAAGATTGGTTATTCGCGCGTTTAGGGTGGCGCACGGGGCGACGAAACGGGGGAGAGGGAGAGAGAGAGAGAAGCTGAGCGGCAAATCCGGTCTCGTTCGTGCGAGCTCTAGCCGGATAAAATACTCTTCGCGTGAATTTCAAATGGGATAACATTCCGGCCAATTTATAGTTAATAAATATAGAGGAGGAGAGAAGAGACTGGATGGATTTTCCTTCTCCTCGGAGAGAGGGTGCATAAAGATGGAGAACCTTTATCCGCTTACTTCATGATCACGCGGAAGAAAAACGTCGATAATAGGATGCAGAGTAAAGGGAACGTGGGATAGAGAGCGTTTTAGAAAAGCGTAGAGTTTCGCAAACGAGAGATATCGGGCCGGGTCATTAATACGGGGGTGAATTATCGCGTGGAACTGGTCGTAAAGAGCGGGAAAAAAGCCCGAAACGTATAAATTCTATTATGACCCTCTGGTGCAGTCTGAAGCATGGTATTACTAAACAACCTTGTCTCTGGCCGGAAGCCTTTAAAAGAATGGAATAAGGGAGAGACGGAGAGAGAGAGAGCGCGGCATTTTGTGGAAGAGATAGTGGAAGAGGCGAGAGGTGAGACGAAGGTGGAGGTGGAGAAGGAAAGCGTCCGCCCCTTTCCTTGCGCTCCTCTCGGGGGTTTCAGCTCGTGCAAGCGGTTAACGCAGCCATTTCACGCCTCGGGAAGCATCCAGTTTCCTCATCCGAATTCTAACCGAATTCACGAGAAACCTCTCTACGGACAACCTACGAGGATTTCTATTTAGCGAAGACTGGAACACGGCGGAGACAATTGGGAGAAATCGAGAAGACGCTTTTCCCTTCTATCGTCCCTTCTATCCGAATTAATCCCTTCGTTCTTACAACATCTGTACATATGTACCTGAGTGGATGTGTCACTTCTACGAAGAATAACGCTGCTTTCGATATTAAGAAAGAACAGAGTGGAAAAAGGTACGAGACAAATGGTTGCACGATGAAACGAAAGAGGCGAGGTGAGACACGAGACGAGCCCTATAATCGAGATGCTTCCATCACGCAGCCCACCTACCCGAGCGACCCTCCGTCGAAACGATCTTCCTGCAACCCCCATAGCAGTTTAATCCTTCGTCAGTCGGTGGAAACTGATCGAGCTAGGGTTGTCCCTTAAAACAGCAATTCTTTATCGAATTAACCGGCAATTAACGGGGAAACGACTTGGTTTCTGGTGCGTTGTCAAGTGCGCGAGGATGTCGCCGCGCGATCGTTTCATCGAAATCCCTGGTCGGGAACGGGCAATCAGGGGAATATAGCCATTGAATCCGCTGGTACACGTTGCTCTGATATCGATGTAACAACATCTATTCCACGGAGAATTTCCATATAGGATTCGACTTATGGCGGATGGTGGCTGGCTGGCGCGAAAACCGTCGCGCCCGCCGCACACACTATCGAGTTTTTTTCACCGGTTCCAACGGTGGGTGTGTGGGTGGGACGGGTGGCGGCGAGCATTTTGCCAGTTTACCTCGTAAATCCGGCGGGCGACCCTTTTCCGCGCGTTTTTCCCTGGCAGAATGGCCTAAAGTGAGTATCGATCAGAGAAGTCTGAGGGAATTACGGTCCATGAGCGATTCTCCATTGCCTATACCAAGTGGTTATATCAGCCATACGTCGTGTGCCATAGGAAAGGGGCGGCAACCGCAGCAGCACGACTGTCCTTCCTCTCACCCTCCGTCGCCATACCCGTACTCGGCTACCCCAATTTCACCCCCGAGAGCCAATATTTATTGATCACCCTCGAAGGCATCGTTCTGTATTCTCTCTGCTTCCCTCTCTCTCTCTCTCTCTCTCTTTCTCCCTCTCGCGTGAATCCCATCTCCTTTTATCCCTCGAGCCCCTTCTAACGCGACCTCTGCACGTTCTCTCGCGGCCAAACCCTCCCTCCTCTCCGTTTCTTTTTTTTCTTATTTCCTCAAGTCCGTCTTCCCTCTTCTCGACGGAAAAAGAGAAACATAGGCGGAGTATTCGTTCGCGTCGCGCTGTCAAGACGCTCGCAGCTGTTCCTCGCGATCCTTCTCTTCCTTCTGCCGTTCGCTCGTCGCGCGGGGGACAGAGTTCGTCAGCGGAGCAACGTCGAGGAGGTGGAGGAGGAGGGAAACCGTTCGAGAGCAGCAATAGCGGGCACGATGAAAATTCACCCCACGACTCTTTATTCTTGGAAGCCTGCCTCCCGTGTCGCGCCGAGAATGCCGCAGGACCACGTCGATTTCGTGGAAATTCGTGGGGTACACCTCCCTCCCTCCTGCCGCTCCCCGTTCCACCACGGGTAGCAGCATCTGTGCGAGAGCACGCCTCGCCCCGTATAAATCTAACCCTGACACACGATCCGAATTTCGGCGACGAAACTTTCCGGGTCCCGTTTAAAACGCTCTCTCGACGAACAACCGAACCGCGCTTCATCGGCTCGAGTCTTCGGCGTCGTTCGATTCGGCGAGGGGGTTGATTTCAATCGGTAATCGTCGCGACACAGGCCGGACCCGTTTAAAATTCTCCCGCTCGAAATCAATCACCTTCCCCTACCCTATCCCCTCCCCCCCCCCCCGAATTCGACGCTGAAAGCTCGAGTTAATCAAGTTTGAAGAAAGCACAACTCACCTTGCAACCATGTCCAATGCGGCTTAGCAATATCTTCCTTACCTGTGACAGAGAGAAAAAAAAGTCTGCGTGAGGATTCAACGTTTTCTCTCGTGTGTGACGATAAAGCTCCAACACCCGCGCGTGTTTTCACTTGGAAACGAATCGGCGTAAATCTATCTCGACGACGATCGAATTCTACGGGATGTACAGCAAGAGGTGGAAGAGGAGGTGTATATATCGCGTACATATAATAAGGGGTGTCAATTTTTGAATTTATTCCGCGAAAACTGATCACCGTTTCGCGTGTGAACCACCGTAAATCGCCGGGGGAGAATGTTTAAGCAGCCCCGTGTTATAATGCGAACGGCGGAGCGGTGCTGCCGATCGATTCGTGAACATTTTAAAACCGAGCCAATGAGAATAACTCCCGGGAACGTCATAAATGAAGCTGTAAATCGTACTTAGCCATTCGGACCCCGGGGGCACGTGGCGATATTTCGCGGCATCGGACAACACAATTTTCTATCAGGATAGTTCAATTTCTAGATCGAGGATTCATATTTAAAAATATCCGCGCCAATCGGACGGGATTAAACAATTAACGTTGCACCCCTTCTCGCGCCCACCGCCCGATCACCCCTCCTCCGTTTCTGTCTTTCTCTCGCGCGCACACCGCCTCTTGTTTTTCATTTTGCCGGGCGATTTCGCTGGCGCGTGATGAAACGTCGATCGATGAGCTACTGAATGCATTTTGCGCACCGGCCATCCAACGCCACGGATTGTGTTCGTTAATATTCTATTAGACATCGACAAATGCGCCGCGTGTTTCAACGACGACGCTCCGCGTTTAATCTCCTTTCCTCGTTACGCATTCAATCTCTCGTAAAGTGAAAACGACGGCCGGGATTGGTTCGACTCGCGAACAATGGTGAAAAAACGAAACACACGCGGAATCGAGAAGAATCCGTGGAAGGAACAGCTTCTGTTGGCGAAAAAAGTGAAAACGACGGAACGGCGGGTTGAACGGAGCGGAATCGACGATCGTTCGAACGGCGGAAAGGATTAAGTTAATCGGTGGAAATGGGAAATTTCAATTGTCCATCGACTCGCTTGAGAACGCGCGCGCATAATTGCCGCGCGCGTTTGCTCGTCGCGCCGCTTGTAACTCACCGCAATAACAGAATAGTATAATCAATTTCAACCACCCCCCCGCCCCAGGGGCGCGCGGCCCGGCTGAAATTACCGCTGCCACGGTTACATCAATCATTAACTCGTTTATCGTGTAAACCTGGCTAGTTAGTCACGATCGTAAAGCAACCTATTGAAAGTATAATGCGGCTGAACGAAAGGGGTGTAGGTAGAGCATAGAGGTGGCTCTAGCGAGCATTGAAACCAGACAGAGTGCCGCTTTTACACGCGTATCGGCTACGAACGTACTAGCCAGGGTAATCTGGCATCTACGAACAACTTCTTTCCTGCCCTTACCTCGCTCTGTCATCCATATTCTAGTTATTTGCGCACGTGCACGGCCCCCAGCTCTCTCTCTCTCTCTCTCTCTCTCTCTCTATACATATATCTTCCTCTATCTTGCTCTATTCACGCGTCGTTGAAATACGTGTACATACACACACACACGTATCTATATACACTTAGTATATACATATACATGTTCACGCGAGCAAACGCGCGATGGTTACCTACTTAAGTCAGATATTATCGGCAGAGGAGGCAATTCGATTGCGTGTACCGAAGCATGGTGCAGCGCTGATATAGAACTACTAAACAGGTCGTAGATCAGCTCGGTTAGTTATAACGCTGCCTCTGCTCGCTCTGGCCCCTGCCCACCGCCCCCCTCTAACCACCCCATCCATGCTGAACCAATTCCCACCGGTGTTCTGGATCATTTGGCGGCCCGCGGCCGTGAGATGCGCGCATGCACCGCCCGCCACGCTCTGTACCGGTGCGTGCTATCGCGATCCTGTAATTCGCCCTTCGACGGACTCTATGATTTTTAGAAATGAAACACCGGATAAAAAAACGCTCCGACGTGTCGTCCTCCGCCGCGGCTGCGGGAAAAAAAAAGACCACAATCACTGGGGGATTATGTATACACGGCGTGTCGCTTCTTTCTTTGTTCTTTTTTCTCCTCGTTTTTATCACGGGATACAATGAAGATTGCCGGGAAATAAAGTGGTTCTCTCTCGATGTGGCTTGATTCACGCTCCACCTGCTCCTTCCGAGACAAGCCTTCTTCCTCTCCTCGATCGAACTACCGTGTTCCAAACTGTTTCTTTTCGCCACCTCTCAATTTCCTTCCGTTCAATTTTTCCACCGTGGCTAGTGTCCTTCTGGTAACGTCGCGGCTCGACGGCGAGATCTCAAACGTAAATCAACGGGAGGGGGGAAAATCTCATATCGAAGGACTCGTTCTTTTCATTCGTGATCAGCCTACGCAGATGAATTGATAATTGAAAAGGGGAGGGAGGGACACGCGTTATTGGTTGCTGCGGAGGTGAGCGAGCGTTGCCTCGGTGAAAATCTGCAGACTGGTGACTTACGACACATTGCCGGTGACTGGTTATTAGATTATTGGTCGTATCGACAGCTCATGCGTTCGCCGTCGATATAGGGTGGAAGGTAGGAGTCAGGCGGCCCAGAGTGTTGGAGGGAAGGCAGAGGAGGAGGTTGGTGATGGTGTGTCGGCTGCTTGCGGGTCGCGTACGGACCACGTACAAATATAGAGGGCGGTAGGAGAGGGGCGGCGGTGGTGGGGAAGGTGGGGCCAGGGTGGCGGTGGGACAAAATGGGGAGACCGTGATAACGATAACGTACGATCGGCATTAGCTGGCGGCTTGCTGCGGCTGATGGATGCGCTAATTATCAGCAAGCAGGAGTTACAGTGTTTCGCGTAGCCGTCCGCGCTCGGCCAGGACGATCACTATGCGTTTCCGATAGAGAGCATCGTGAAAAAGGAGATTACGCGCGGCGCACGGTGGGCGGGGGGAAAAAAAAAAAAAAAGCGGGGAAAAATCCGGAATTGCCGGGGCATTTCGCCGCGTTCGTTTTCGATGCTCGAATTTTCGACGCGCGTGGATACATCTACCTACCTTCTGCCCCCCGCTCCCTCCCCCCTGTTTTGGCGGTGGACAGCGGTCGAAGCGTGGTGTATACACGCGCTTTCCATTGGTACAAATCCGAAGCTACATCCCGATGAAACCTTATTGCATAATTCGCGAATCCTGCCGTGTCGTTATCGCGTTATCGCGGAAAATACGAATGTAAATGGGAGATTTGCGAGAAAAAAGCGAAAAGTAGAGGGAAAGAAGGAAACGATCGCGCAAACGAGCCGATTTCGTTTCTGTTTTTCCAGCGAAAGAGACATTTCGACAAAGGAAATTCGTAACTGAACTACGTACAAATAGACGGTAGATATAGAGAGTGCGGTGTACGGTAACTCCGCGAGCAATCTTCTTCTCTTACGTTCAATTTCGAAGGGCTAGCTGATCGTAGCTCTAGCACATCCACGTAGACCCATACGTATCCGGAAACCGCAAGCTGCGGTCTAAGCCCTAGATGCATCTACGTAACATAATCTACGATAGCGGGCGGCGCGTATACAGCGCACGATCGGTCGAGATCCGGTGCCCCGTAATGAACATGGCGCTTGTTTATTTAATGGGAAATTCGGTGGCGCCATAAAGCTCGAAGAAGGGGGTGAAACCTATTAAATTTATGTTTTCGGTTTACCCGCTCTGACGGATCGCAATGCCCGCACGCGTCGACCTCTAGCCACCCCCCTATTTCCCACCCTACACCCACTTGCACCGCCATTTCTACCACCTACTACACACCCTTCCTCTATCACCCTCTCTCTGTTTCATCCCTTCCCGAAACGTTCCACGCGAGACTTTCTCTCCCTCTCTCTGTTCGTGTGTTTGTGTTTACCCTATTGGTAGTCCAGTGTAATCCAAACGGAGATATATATTCCTAGTGCCTCGAGGGGTTCAGGCCAGGTTTCCGTGAACCACGTTGCGGCGCCCATCGTGACGGACAGCGTCGCGTCACCGCGTAAAGCATCATCGCGTTTCTGCGGCTTGCGACCGGTGCACGCCGTACGTTTCGTTGCTCACAACGGGCCCCGAAGATCGAAAATTCAACTGGTCTGCGTTGCTCGTCGATCTACCTACAGAGCGGACGGGTAATTTCGAGCTTGCATCTCTCCCCCGAAAAACCCAACAACCAATGGAAATTATCATAGAAGCACCACCGTATATACCAAACGAGAATTTATCTCGACGATGGTCTCGCTAGAATTACGGGACAAGTTTAAAGGATCTCTTTTACAACTTTCAAATACGACTATCGCGCGGCATCTTGCGACAATCGAGACGACATCTTCGCCCACGGTGAAACTTTCTCCTCTTTTAACCGGCCAGCTCTAATGCCTAAGGTAACCCTCGAAGAATCTGGCGCAGGAAAAACGACCGTCCTGCAACTTTATCCCTTTTGAATCCCCCTAATTACCAAATTTTCCTCGCCCTTAATTTAGTGTTATAATTGCTTCCTACCCCTTATAAGGGGTTGCTCGGCTGGCTGGTGATACCCCTCGCGCTCGTTCCTTATATCCATAGCCCTTCCCTTCTTCCCTCCTCGAAATATCCTTACGCAACCTCCTTCATCCTCCGAGCTCCCTTACGCCTCTCCTCCGACCCTCTGTCTTTTATCACGGTATTTCCAAATGGCCTAATAAATTCGTACTCGATGCGCATTTAAACGACTCCATAAGGGCTGCAATCGATCGTTCCTCGTTACCGATGACAATCATCGCGCATTAACCAACGATTCGTTTCGATTCCCTCGCGCTATGAATGAAGAAACCCTCCGAGAACAGAGAATAGTAAGAAGGATTTCAAGAATTGCAATATTGCAGATATTTTCACTTCTTTTCTTTTCTCCGTGGTAGAAGGTAAAAACGTTACGCCAGTCTCTAATTATAATTTCAAGTGTAGGTCAGAGGCGCACTCGGGTAATACGCGAATTGACGGTTGCACGTGCAGCGCGTGCCACTCTGTTTGCCACGCAGTCACGTCTGCGAGCGGTCATGTTTGCGCAACAGAGCGGCGCGCGCGTGTACGGTAGAAACGCGGTCTCCGATGGGTTTTTATGTGGTCGAGTGCAATAATAAAGCGATAAGTTCCACGTTCACCGATCAGGGACAAGATCCTCCCGTCTATTCTCGTAGCTTTCGCTAAATTTCACCGTTTATCGGGGCTGCAGCCTACGACCTTCCAAGATCTTGGCCGCATCTACACCTCGTAGCTCTATAATTTACCCTTTGGAAACGGAGATACTCTCCCGCAAAAATCGCAATTAATCTAGCCCTACGCGAAACGTATATCACACACAATTACCTAATTTGTAGCCACGACAAAGTTACTCGGAACAACGAGAGACACAATAGCAGCTCTATCCCTCCCTTAATGGCTCGAAGAAACTTCTGCTCAGCCCCCCAGGAACGTTTCTCCCCCGAAGGAATAACGCGTGGAAGACTAAACGACACAATAAGTCGAGGAAGCAGGAAATGCGTGAGACGTAAAAGCACGTGACGTCGCGAAACACGTAGATATAATTTTGGCACGGCACTCGGATGTTGCTGAACGTCCCGTGTACACATTCAGCCGCATCCGGGGGCCATATACGCTGTCTGGAGAAACTGTTGGAAACATAGTTGGACGTAATAACGTCGGGACCGTGGTAGGATGGTCGCGTTATGCGTAACGCTAGACGATTCTCTGGTATATAAAAGTCGGTTTACTTTCGGTTTACATGGCGGTTCTCTAGGTACGTATCAACTTCTCCCCATTTCTGCTCACATGCCGATGCATCGAGAGGTTTCCTCCGCGGTGCCTTCGTATATATCGCCCCCATGTATGTACTAAGAGAGAGAGAGAGAGAGAGTCGAGTCTACAGAGTCGAATGGCTGAAAGTTCCAGGCAAAATTGTATCCGGAGCGCTCATTCGCCGCTCTAACGACACCGAGCGCCCGCGAGATAGCTTGTCCGGCGGTGAAATGGCCCACAAATAAATCAGCGCGAGAAGAGGACTCGCGGCGACACGCCGGTGACCGTGAACGCATTCTCCGCCATTGTGGAAGTAGCTGGCTGCACTCTGTCTGTTGAAATTGGCAGAATTCAGGTAACAGTTCGATTGGATAACGTTCAACGAGAATTGAGCACTGGGACACGTCCATTTTTCGTATAATTCCCAAGCCTTCGAAACGAGACTTTCATACCAACGGTGTCCTAGATGAAATACTTGGAATACGATTAGCATCGTACGGCTATGTACCTATGTATACGTTTCTGCTCGTTGGATCGTTAGCAACTTCTTATCTATAAATCTGAGAAATATGTCTCGACGAAGGCACGATATAAAAGCGCTCCCTATTCAAACGAAGAATACTTCTAACCAAGCAGCAGCGGGTGGAGGACGTAGTTTGGTCGTCGAAACACGGACGAAAGAAGCGGACGTATAATG
>NW_017100358.1:1051707-1052008 GCF_001263275.1 Habropoda laboriosa
GGCGTTAGACTCTCGCGGGTAGGAGTGTATAAAGGGCCCTGCCCAGTCACCGCAAACTCCTATTCCCACACCCTTCGTAAGCGCCAGCCCACCCCCATCGCGCATACATACCGGCTAGCAAAGGGTTCGTAAAAGTTGGGGACGCTCGGGATATTTACGCGTCATCGTAAACTGTAGGCGTCTTCTTACTTACCCTAGGATGCACAGCCGAGCGCTAGCTACCTCCGGCTATAGCTAGATACAACCCCTTTTCTTCGGCACGCCGCCCGTCCGGCACGAGATTATTATGCCGCTATCAAAT
>NW_017100358.1:1052026-1067904 GCF_001263275.1 Habropoda laboriosa
TACAGAGTCTGGCATGCTCGAAAAATTTGTATCGCCTCTGTGTGTATGTTTATTGTGTTGTGAGTGGTTGGAATTTATGAGAAACGATACCGTTGTGTTTGTCGGGTAGGAATAGCTGGACTGGTTTTATCGTTTTACACGTTTCAGCGCGGTGTGAGTCGAGGTGGGTCATCGAGCGATGACTTTTTTGTCGGTGTGACGTAGAGATGGGTTAGTTTGGTGTGGATGAGGAAGAAGATCGAGGAAAGGTTTGAAGGTGGAGAATTGAGTATTGGTACTTTGTGGTTGCGGTTGTGTTCGATAGTTTTTGGGTTTTCAAAGATTCCCCATAGACGAGATAATTTTGAAAAGATTGGAAAATGAAAAAATTAAGTATCACTATTTCGTGGTTATTGTCGCGTGTGACATTTGTTTGCGTGCCTTCTGCTGGTTTTTAGCACTGTCAAGACGATGGAAAAAATGAGAGAAAAGATCGAACAGGATGAATGATTTTGAAAAGATTGCAAAATGAGAAATTACGTATCTCTACTTTGTCGTTACGTTTCTTCTGTTGGTTTTTAATGTAGTCAGGACAGTGTGAGCCAAATGAGTCATTTTAATATCGATGAGAAGAAAGATGAAAAATTGGAAGATTAAGTATCGCTACTTTGTTGTTACGTTCGCTTGTGACATTTTTTTCGGTGTCTTCTGTTGCTTTTTAATACAGTCAACATGGTGTGGGTCATTTTAGCATGAATGAGAAAAAACGATAGAATAAACGACGTGATTTCGAAAAGATTAGAAACTGAAAAATTAAGTAGGTATTACTCCGCGAATTTCTCTGAACTTCCGTTAAGAGTACAGTCGGTGAAAGAAATACAGGGGGTCAGAAGATCGGTCAAGTGTCAAAGGTCACATGTTCGAGCATATCGACAAGCTGCTCCACAGAATCTTGAGAAGATAAGGGCTCGGAACCTCTGTCAAGTTTGCATAAAGTACGCCTTAAATCTCGTACAAACTGAAATATAATCTAAACACACTGTATCTCGACAGTCGAGCGATTGTAAACTGATTTCATTTGTCGACATGACATAAAAAAGAATGTATCTGTCGCTCGTTTCCCACTGGAAGTGGAGAACACGAGCGATAACGCGTCGACCGTGGAGACACAATGTTTTCCATGCAAGCCTCAAGTAGAAGAAAAATGTAAAATGACGTTGCATCGATCGACATCTCTGTTTCAATACTTCAATTTACGTCCTCGCTGTATTTCTTCCATCGACTATACGTATCTACCTCGTTCGAGGGTACGAAACGAGGTGTAAAACTGGGTTGAAAAGAATGTTTGATATTCGGAGATCGGACACGGTGGTAATGAAGGAATTAAGATCAATTAACGGTTTGATTTGTATGGTAGAAAGCAGGAGGATCGGTGGAGTAAATTGCTCTATCCAGGCCAACGACTATTTTCTTTTCCCTAGCATTAGCATCGGAGAATGGCTAGCGCCTACAGCACAGGTTCCCTCACAAATATGGCCTCGAGCCTTACACGAAATTCGGGAAGACATAGAGGTACAATGCAAGGCTACGGGAAAGGCTTCAGTTCGAAAAATTCTCAGAATAGAGGTTGAGATTCGTCAGATGACTAGCTCAGAGCGGATTGAGTTATTCAGATTCGAAAATGGCTGCTTGGATATGCCAAACACACACGCAGGGCAGGAAATTGAGCTGTTCTAGTTCAATTTCGATCTTGAGATTCTTCAAACGTAAATTAATTTATCTAGAATCGTAATAGTAATTTTTCGAATTAATTTCGCTTGTCTAAACGCTACCAAATATGTAACTATTTCCCCCTTCTTACCACATTCTCTCGTTTCTTTCGTCACGTTTAATCCTTTGCCTCGCGATTTTTTAAATAGCTATGCATACTGTGATGGAGACATCGAGTATCGCGTTGCAAAAAATGAAATGGCGAATTTTTCATCGAGAACAAAATCTATTTTGAAGTCTGCTTGCAAAGGTTATCGTATTGGCTAAATTCAATTGTACACTCCGTCTAAGAAATAAAGAGATTATGATCGAGGTACTGAATATCGCGTTGAAAAATTAAAATGGCGAATTTTTCATCGAGAACAAAATCTATTTTGAAGTCTGCTTGCAAAGGTTATCGTATTGGCTAAATTCAATTGTACACTCCGTCTAAGAAATAAAGAGATTATGATCGAGGTACTGAATATCGCGTTGAAAAATTAAAATGGCGAATTTTTCATCGAGAACAAAATCTATTTTGAAGTCTGCTTGCAAAGGTTATCGTATTGGCTAAATTAAATCGTACACTCCGTCTAAGAAATAAAGAGATTATGATCGAGGTACTGAATATCGCGTTGAAAAAATAAAATGGCGAATTTTTCATCGAGAACAAAATCTATTTTGAAGTCTGCTTGCAAAGGTTATCGTACTGGCTTAATTCAATTGTACACTCCGTCTAAGAAATAAAGAGATTATGATCGAGGTACTGAATATCGCGTTGAAAAAATAAAATGGCGAATTTTTCATCGAGAACAAAATCTATTTTGAAGTCTGCTTGCAAAGGTTATCGTACTGGCTTAATTCAATTGTACACTCCGTCTAAGAAATAAAGAGATTATGATCGAGGTACCGAGTATTGCGTTGGAAAATAAAATGGCGAATGTTTCATCGGGAATAAAGTCTATTTCGAAGTCTACTCGACCAAGTCTCCTTACAAAGTTTATCGTATTAGCTTAACTAAATTGAGGATCGTGTTGGAAAATAAAATGGCTAATTTTGTGTCAAAGATAACCACCGAAAACCTACTCGTAGAGTTAATCGTATCAACTTAACCCCTTGCCTCACGATTTTCTCAGTACCTGCTGAAGCTGAAACACTGTACAATATTCGCATCGATCAGTTCTCATATTTGCAAGCGAACTGAAGATAAAACGAATCTCCGTGTAACAGCTTTGTTCAATCTGCGCCACAATCAGTGACACGAATCTGGCCCGTTAGTGTAAGGCGAGGGTTTAATACAGCCGCGTATCGCGAGAAATTACGGGCAGAGTAAGACGTGGAGAATCGAGCTTCTCGAAGAGGGTCATCGATCGAGAACTTCACAAAGGGTTATTTCAGGCGCGTTCTGCGACTTTCTATCATTCGTCATCGTACTCCTCCGGAGGAGTGCTACACGCCGGAACACGTGTTTACCCTATTCCTCCTCTCGTCGCTCCCAGAGCATCGAGAATCCTCGTTCGGTCCCGCGAAGAATCGATCGGTATATTTTCGATTCGGGTGCGGTGTATTTAACGGGTAACGCATACGTCTGCTGAATTTCATCGGCGTCGTTCACGGTTGTGCACGGGGTCTCTCTCTCCTTGCCGTTTATTCCACCGTTCACCGAGTATTTATAGACGTTGCTGTTTTGTCTATTTTCCACGTATTTCACACGGCGGCCCCTAGTGGACGTTCAACCGTGTGTATACCCGTCTCTCGGCGCTTTATTCCGCCACGCGACACACGCCGCCGTGCCGTTTCTCCTATATCGGTATTTTTAACCCCCTTCTAACCACCGGAAGGATTCCCAAAAATTACAGCCCCGCCCGTATATTTGTTCCCCGTAAATATCCAAACGTCTTCTTCCTTCCCTCCCCGAAAAGACGCGTTTCACCGGATTAAACCCTCAAAGCTAGGCGCAAGTCACCCCTTCGGAACGCGCCGGAGCTCTCCTCTCCGTAATTATCCTTCCAAATGGTCACATTGTTTCGCGTGCCTGGCCGGCTAAATTAAGCGAAACTCCGTTTCACGGCGTTGTTCCAGCGAAAGAAGGAAAACACATTCTACGTTTAAATTCGCTTAGAGAAAGACGGAGAAACGTCGGATGCTGTCTGAAAAGAGAAACGCAGAGTGTATAGGCTCGATCCACGGTGGCAGAGATCTCGTGATTTTCCACCTATCTCTGATTCCATTCCACGATCCGACGCCCTCTCTTTCTCCAGTTCGATAGAATTTTCGATCGCGTATCGAGAGTGAAAGAGAGAGAGAGAGAGAGAGAGAGATATGTTTCGAAAGTTGGGGGGGAATATCGAGCGACGATCTTAAAAATAAAGCCACACGCTATTTCCGATAGGCCGTCGCCGCGGTGCCGAGCCGTAGATTTGCGTTTCAGATCGAACAACGCAGACAGAAACGTGTGTGCGATTCGAATTTCGGACGAATTTAGGAAGCCGCTCTGGGACCAAGTTATTCTACACGATCGACGTTCGGAGGTTTGTCAGAGCGGTCTTGAAAAATCCAGAGGAGAGTCGATCTATGGGAATGGCGAGAACTGTTCTCTTCGAGTGGGAAACGCTAAGCTAGTTGGTTCTCGTTCGTGCATCTAGAGGGAGGGTTTAATTCCCTTGAAGCATTGTCCACGTTAGCCACCATTACACTCACATGGCCGTGCAATTAGCAATGTAAATGCCGGTTAGTTAGTTAGCGTGTTCGTAAAGCAAACGAAGGTGGGCACTGGGCCTAGATAACGGACCTCCCAGGCGAGTGATCATCTCAATTAACCTTTGATAACGCCACGGTTATCAATTGCTTTTTGCATACCAATCATTGTCAATGCTTTTCTCGAGCCGGACTCTGCCGTTCTGCTAATTCGCCATCTTTTCGTGGGCGTGCTAATTCCAAGTTGGAGGTGAAGCGTCGGAAAGTTGGCGATTTTCGAGACGAACGACGAGCCTACGGTCTCAAATCTTGCAAATCTTGCAAATCAAATCTTGAATTCTTTGGAATTCAAATCTTGCTTAGTTTCACTTCAGCGGATGAATTTCAATTTCATCGGATGATTTTAAACGGTGCTTTAACGGCGTTGGGTCAACTCAAATTTTATATACTTCGAGTTTCGTTGGGTTAACGGAAAACTCGAATAACTCTAACTTGATTCGGTGCTCAGTTCAATGGAATTGGCCGAATTCAAATTTTCAATATTTCAAATTTCATTGGTTGAATTAAAATCATGCTTATTTTAATGGCACTTAATATTTCAGCTTGATTGGTTTAACTTTGAAAATTTTTATTTCATTGAATTTTATCGATGCAACTTTAAATACTTCATTTCAATATTCGAACGAGAACGATTGGTTTCACTTTGAAAATTTAAATTTCATTGAATTTTATCGACGCAACTTTAAATACTTCATTTCAATATTCGAACGAGAACAGTTGGTTTAACTTTGAAAATTTTAATTTGATTTGCTAAATTTTCCTATTCGAATTTTATCAATTCACCTTAGAATATTCCATTTCAGCGTTCGAACGAGAATGTCAATTTTCGAAAATTGGCAAACTTAACACTGCGACAACTAAGATACACCAAACTTCGTCCCTCCACAATCCACGCAGACCCAGAATATTTCCAAAACAGCAAATACCTCATTTCTCTCGACTGGTCCTCTCGAACGGTCGATCCTCTAATTAGTTCGCTCGTTTGGTGGCTTCTCCGCGAGCGTCCAAGGAGAGAAAGCTCGGCTCACTCGTAAATAAGCTGCTCATGAATGAAGAGGATAGCCAAGCAAGCCGGGGCGAAGAAGGAGACGACGGTGTAACGAACGCGGTCGGTAATCGCGTCGGAGAGTCGCATGACGACCGTTGAACCTTACTAATGGAACGCTCGCGATAGTCGATCACACCACTTAACATGTACGGGTATAAATCTGGTGTCGTGGCGAGACCAGGCGAAACAAGCCACCTAACGAAGCGCCGTGTCGATTCCTCGCGTGGCAAGGCGCGACTACCTCTCCTCTCTCACCTCTCGTCGCTCGAAATTCCAACGGTTCCCCTGTTCCGTTCCGTTCCTTACTAACATTTTCATCGTCCTACCTAGCCCACGGGACGGATATCATCTTTTCTAAGACGGTGGCTAGGCTACGTGTGTCGGAGGAGAGAACACAGGCAGACACTACGGACGTGTGATAGAGAGAGGAGCCATACCGGGTCCGGGTATGGCCGCAAGGGTGTTTCCCACGGAGGAAGGACCTGCCCCTCGTCCGAAATTTTTCTGCTACTCGCTATGACGACCCGTTTACCGGCGACCATAATGGCCCGGCCTCATCTCCTCCCTACTTTCCTTCCATTCGGGCCCGTGCCCGCCACTGTGCTGCATCTCTTTCGTACAACTAGACCTGCGCGGAGATGTGAATGGGGAGAGACAGGTTTTCTTTTCTTATTATTACTTTAACCCCTTCAACTGCAATTTACTTTCAGGCAGACAATTTAATTTTCTTAGTTTTAAGAGGAGGGATTGATACAGAAACTTACGGTTTTGTTGCTCGAATAATTTGTTATTAGTGAAAATAATATTGTTGTTAGACCGAGGCGAGCTCACGTGAATGTGCAAGATTCAACACATCCGAAAAAATATAGAATAACCGCTATTGCACTTCGTTGGTATGTCTGCATATTTATACAAATTACATTCAAACTGTTACTAGAAGCATGCAAACAAATGTACCAAAGCAAAAGACTCACATGTACTTCTCATATAGAAAGCTTCAACTCGGAATAATTTCTGGCGATGCAGTTCGTCATTGTCAGTTCGCTCAAGAACGTTAAGGGAAGGGAGTTAAGGGAAGGGAGAAAGGTTCTCGACTTAACCACAGAGCGGTCTTCGGTTTGACTGTACACTTGAGACTTTTGGGTGAAAAAGGACCTAAGACCTTATTCATTTGCATTTTAAGGAACGTAAACTTGATAACAGCAGAAATGACTAAAAATATAAAAAGGCGGTGGGTCGAAAAAGACCCGAAGACCGCTCTAGGGTTAAAGAGTTTTCGACTAAGAGAGGTTATTGTTAATATTCTTCCTTTGTCTTTTTAATACAGTTTTTACCGTTTCTATCATGTTTTTTTATTGTCGGCCGATGTTAATGTTTTCCATTTCGTTACGTATGATCTGGGGAAAAAATGAGAAACGATAGATGCTTTGGTGATCAAAACGCGTGCACTGTTTGCCTCTATGAAGAAATGAGGAATTGACGATCGTGAACCGTTGATCCTATTGGATCCGTTCGCCGATACATATTTAGAGTTCTTCTGAATCCGAGTTGTAAAATACATATTGAACGTACGACAAATAATTCGACTTAACAGAGGTTTTCACAGCGAAGCGGAAGGGAACGAAGAAAATTTTCGAGTTGTTTAACGTTTCGGAGAATCGACTAATTTATAATCGAATAGAAAATAAAATAAATCGACGTGGAATGTAAATAGAGAAACGTTTCCCCCCTGTTTTCGAAATACCGCATTCCAGGGGTGGCCGGAGCAATTGCGCACGTACTAATTTTATAGGTTGACGAAAAGCGCGTCAAACGAGTCGTATAACGTTCCCGCGAATTTGCTCCGCTTTCGCAATCGAGCCCATTAAATCTTCCTGCCCGGCACCGGCGGGGGTAAAAACGAAAATTAAGCGATCCCCAATTGTTTACACGACCGTGGTGACCATCGTGCATCGCGATCTTTCGCCTCTTTTTCGCTCTTTGTTCTGCGCGCTAGAGCCGGGCGGTAATAGAGGAGCGCCGCGTTACCGACCGTCTATAGCGGCACGATAGAGCCGAGAACGGTGCGCCAGGAAACCGAACGATGGCGTTCGCATCTTTATGCCACACCCGAGGACTTTCGTGCTCTCGCGTAGAGCGTCGCGGAGAGCCCTTCACGGCTGACAACCAGTAGCCACGTGCCGTTCCTTTCTCGGGTACGGTTAGAACGTGACTCTCGTTTGTCAAATTTAAAAGTATCGCGGAAAAAATTGCCAACGCCGCGGTGTGTATTTATCTCTACACATGGATCACTCTTCTCTCGTTTCAATAGAGTGGAATTGTGAAGGAGAAATATGACAAGAAAAATACGATTGAAAATTAAGTTATTTTATTAGCAGTAAAAATTCGTACAAGAACTGTATTAACGCTGGAACAAGCATAACCGTGATAATGGCGGATTTCAGGCTTCTTACTTTAAATTACAGAAATTATCATCGAAACATTTTATTTTCCATCGATCGTTCGAATACACCTAACCTAACCAAAAGAGAAAAATACGCTACATCGAACTGCAGTTGTTCTAGCGCTAACTCTTAAAAAACATAAAACAAGAACGCAGCTAACCTAACCCTGAAACCTTCGGAACCAACTGAGGTGCCGTTTAAGAGTGATTTGCGGTAAAGGTAACACGATTAAGATACAGAAATTCCAACGCTCGAAATTACCCAACCTAACCAAACCGAACACCACTGTGCAACATAACCTTAAAAATGGTAAAGAAAAGAGAGGAAGGAACGTGTATAAGGAAAAGAAATAAGAAAACACAGAGAGAAAGAGAGAGAGAGATAAGGTTCGGGCCTGGTCGAAGGGGCATTACGAAAGAAGAACTCCCTCTGCCGTTTAACGAGAAGATTCGTCAAACGTCTTCCGGTGGTCGATTACACGGCAGCATAGAATCGAGCTAGCGGATGTCGTTAGCAAGGGGCTCTCCCGTGAAAGCGGCCGCCGATAACAAACTGCGGAGGCCCACCACCTTGCGACGAAATTAGGCTGTCCGTAAAATGTAATATTATTTTTAGTTGGCTGCCCTTCCCTGTTCACCGGCGGCAGTAACCATAACTTTTCGTGGGCCCGCGTGGCGTGACGCCGGCTATCCAGCTCTCACGCATACCAAACTCCATCCACAACACACTAATTCTCTCCTCTATCCACCCACGTCCTTCTTCACTCTCCTTTATTCACCCCTCCCACCTCTCTCTCTCTCTCTCTCTCTCTCGCACTCGTTCCATCATGAACGACGGTCAGACCCTTCCCCTCCAAGCGGTTACCTCTTTTTTTTCGATCGCTTCTTTCGCTCTCTCTCTCTCTAGGTCTCTCCCCGGATGATTCCGCTCCTCTCCTCCGTCGCCATCGTCGTTCGAAACGTTCGCCATTCCCCGGCGCGAGCAGCCGGCGTCTTCGAACCGACCTTCAAGGCTGAATCGAAATTCTAGCGGACTATTCCCGATCCAACAGCCAAGGTCCTCGCCCTCGTTCCTGACCTTCCGCACCTTTAACTACCGGTTCGAATAATACCCGTGTCGATTTCATTTTCTCTCCCCACTGTACACGCTCCACCCTCGGGATGTCTCTGTTCTCCGATACGTACCAATCTCGCGATTCGCCCGTTTCTCGCGTCTTTCGCTCCTCGTTCCACAGAGTGTTACAGATTTGTTTCTTTTTTTTTTTTTTTTTTTTTTTTTTTTGAAGTTTTAGGAAAGAAGTTGGGGAGAGCGAGGAGAAAACGTTAGACGAGTGCAGGTGGTTTGGTGCTTTATTAAAATGTTGCGACGGAAATAGGAAGGTGAAGGACTATTACGGTGACCATATGTCTTTCACGGCGAAGAAGAGTTCTTCGTTTCAAGTAGCTCTTCTTTAGACTGATTTATTATTCCGAACATAGTGTAGCTTCAACACAGTCGAACCAGTTTCCAACTACAACAATGCACCTAATTTCTGTATTACCGGTTTGCAGACGTGTCGAAACGAACCTCGAGTTTGTCCTTTACCACCTCCGTAAAGCAACGATCACCATAATTATGACACACGTCAAGAATGACACTGACAGAAGTTACATTCGTCACTTTTAACGACCTCAGATAGGAAACGCAGCTTGCATAAACAGGCTAGATTGAAATACCGATGATGTAATTCTACGTTGTACCGTACCAACCGCAATTCCCTAGCTCTTCGTATTTCCGTTGTTAATTTCCAACGCAGCCTCGAACCGAAAAATACCGCAACACCCTGCGTAGAAGAGATGAAACGTAGCTCCTTTCGGAGCAGAGTGTCACGTGTATCTAATCGCGACCGCATTAACCCCTGCATCTTCGCCTTTCCTCGGCGGTTTTCCTCGATCGAGTGCTCTCTCTCGCGAGATAAGCATTCGAATGACATACCAAGTGTGCTTTAAGGCCTCTCGAGAAACGCTACGAGAGGGAACTCGAGAACGCTCGGAGGGTCAGCGATCCTCTAGCCTGGCCAGTCCTTGACCTCTTCCGCGGATTTTGCTGGAATATCGGCGGCCGCGGATCGTTTCGCCCGCTTCTTCTTCTTCTTCTTCTCTCGAAGCGGTGGTTTTGCTGTCGCGCAATTAACGTTCGCCAGGGCCGCGTACCGCAAAAGGGATCGTCGGTCGCGCCGATAAATCGCTCTCGCGTGAACTTGAGGGAGATTTAAAAAGGAACAAAACAAACCTCTCGGACGCTATCTCGCTCGGGAGATTCGACGCAATAATTTCTCATTCACGTGAAATTTCAACCGGTGGTAAATTAATTTCTTTAACGCGTTTTTAATCGAGTAAAAAATTTGATTAGGGTGTATCATTGGGAAAAAGGAATTTTTCGGCGGCGGGGTTCGGATGCAGCTGACGAAAAGTACCAATTAATTGGCCAGCCTCTATCCCAGGCCACGCGAGTCTCTCACCTCCACCTTTCTTCTTTCTTCGCCGTCCCACTCGCGGTGGCGATGGGCGTTTCGCTTGACATTTCGCCGCGGTGTATCGTAACGCAAACAAAATTGCCCCGCGGCGAACCCTGCAATTCTGATAAGCGAATTTCATACGGTTCGTATGTTAAACAACGTCTCCGCGATGCTGTCCGTCGCCTACGTGTCGTCACGCCTATTGCACGATAGAAGTTTCCTCACCTAAATAGGAAAGAAGCGATACATCTGTTTCTAACACGTTCAAGTCCCCAGAGAAATTCGCGAAACACTGTGTTTCGACATCGCCAATTATCAAATGTATTGTCAGTTGAGTAGCGAAATTATTCGTCCATTCCAGCTTTCCTAACGTCTTCGCGAAACACTGTGTTTTAACGTCGTTAATTAATACTTTTCAATTTTTACACAATCTTTTCATCTGTTAAATTATCTAAATAATTTGGCGGTTCACCAGTGGGTCACCACGTCTACTCGATCTTTCTTATCATCCACGCTGGAACGATCCATCGTGCGTCACGTCGACGAAGAATAACTTTCCTGGATGACCCCACCAATGGGTCACGTCGACGAAGAATAACTTTCCTGGATGACCCCACCAATGGGTCACGTCGACGAAGAATAACTTTCCTGGATGACCCACCAATGGGTCACGTCGACGAAGAATAACTTTCCTGAATGACCCACCAGTGGTCACGCCGTCCACTCAATCTCACTTCATCCACGCAGAAATAACCCACATGTGGATAACTTTAAGCGAATAAGAAAATCGTTGGATGACCCACCAATGAGTCACGCGATTCGGAACGCGTTAAAACCCAGCAGAAGGAAATGGAAAAAATATCACACGCGAACTGAACCACTCGGCGGTGATACGAAATACAACAACGATTCTCCTCCCCTCCTGGCACCCCTGCCCGACAATTAAAGTGATTTACGGGACAGAGACATTTTTCAGTTGCTCGTAAAAGTTTAACACCTGTGTCGGGATTCAAACGGCGCCGCCCAAACGGTATCGGTCCCATTAATCCCGGGATCGATTAACGGCGTTTCGTCGGGAATCGACGCGGCGTAGCGACGACCCGATGGTAAACAGCGCGCGCGACGCAACCATCCCCGGCGACATTGTTGGTAATAACTTGCCATTACCGGGCTAACGATAGGCGCAAAGAAAAAGAACCTCGCTCCGTATACATATATATATATATATATGAATATGTTGCGTATCTGTTACGTACACGCGTGCGTTTACATACCTGATCTTTCGTTCGGTGTGTGCAACCTGGAGAATCACTTCTCCCGTCGACGCTTAAAAGAAGGAGAACGAACAGATGAAGGAAGATGAGGAGGAAGAGAAGGGTGCGGTGGATACGGATCGAAGGCGGCCCTATAGACGGCTCGCACAAATCATCCGGATGCATCATACCGCAATTACACGGCGAGAGTTCATTTAAATGCAATAAATAATACGCCACTCATTGTATCGTGCCATCTGGCGAGTACGTTTTCTTCTTCTCTATGCTCCTCTCCTCTCTGTGCGTGTTCTGGGCACACGTGAACTGGGCCTGCAGCTTTTCTCCTCGCGCTAACTTTTCGACCGGTCCCCGCCGTGTCTTCTCCTCCTTCTTCTTCTTCTTCCTTCTTCTGGCGTACGCGAGCATCGGCCTGGACACGATGCGCCACGGTGAAATTTGCCGGCTGTCGGCGGCGCATGCTGTCGTTTGAAATTATGCATTCGTGGATTCCAGGGGAATTGCCGGTTTCAACTACCCTTTCGTGTCCTTTTTCTCCTCCACTCGTTTTCGTAACTGCCTCGAGGAACACGTGTACCTGTGTTTACTGGCGCGCGGCTGAATTCGATTGACATTTTCAAGGAAACGCGACTTTCTCCTTTCTCGTTCACCAAATCACCGCGTTTTTCCGCGAGGAAAACAGGTCGATTCTCGGTACGTTTCTTCTCGTATAAATTAGCGGATCTATTTACGAAAATTCCGGAAACGGTAACGCAGCAGGAAGATCGAGTCGCGGAAGAAGAACACGATAGTTCTAAATCTCGACTGGCTTTAACGCGAGCATAAATCGAAACGGGACGGTGCCCCGTCGAAAAAGAGAACGCTCCTCGTGAAATATTTCCAAGTTACAGAAGGACGTTAACGGTGGTTCCGCCAGATGCGGTCGACGTTCACTTCGTCCTACGGATAATTCGTCGAGGAATTTCCGCACATTCCTTCTGCAACGGTATATTTCACGCGAGTGTCAAAAGGAACAGTGACAGCGTGTCTTCTTCGTCTTGTTCGTCGCACGGAAGATCCGGTTGAAGGGAGAGAAGAGAAGAGAGAGAGAAAGAGGAGAGTGTGTGTGGTGAGGCCCTTTGATGTCACGACATATCGGTTGGTCGATCGGCCGACGCACCCTTATAAACAAGGGTTACTCGGAAAGAAATCGCAATAATTTATACCCTAAGGGCTTGGGCAGCGATCGCGTGTCGTTCGGTTACTACCTACCTACGGCCACGTACCGCTCCTTCTCTCTCTCCACGTATGCATACACACGTGTTCGTTCACCGGTGTGTCACGTGACCCGAGCATTTTCGTTCCACGCGAACGCAACAGAGGTGTATGCGCCTTCTGCGCCGCTTTTGAGGAATCAATCGACCGCGCGCGCGGGGCTACCCGCCAACCAATGCCTTCTCCTCTCTTCCTACTGTCTCGCTCGCGTCGCGCTCTGCTTGCGTGTTCCTTTGAATCATGGAGGTGGTGTGCTCTTGGTGGAATTTACGGAAATTTCATTTACCGCCTTCGTCTAGTCGCTTCAAGGAGGTGGTTCTGGGTGGAAGAGGGATGTGTCGTTTGTTCGGTGCATTTCTTGACGCTTTTTTTCTTCTTAATATCTGTACTTTTGTCAGTTTTGCATACACCGCGTTTTGTAATTATAGAGCCAGCGTTAAACTTTTCTACGCGTCGTGGTTAAAATGGAAACGAACCTGATTTCTTCAAAAATTAAGCCCCCAAATTTTATTCCACATTTCTTATTTGCAATACCTTCGGCAGCGAACGTGTCGATTAAAAGTCCTATTTTCACTGCCATTCAGAATTCAGCTCTACACTTTCGCTTAATTGCCCCCTACGTCCAACCGAAGCTCTCGCTACTGAACAATCGCCATCTGCGAGGGAGTTAATCAAATTTGCCAATTAACCGCGCATTACCGAGATCCATCACTCTCATCGTTTGAAATTTGAAACGAAGCTAAAGACACCGGTTACCAAGAAGACAACTAAATTATCCTATCTTATCTGTTGAACAAAACAAACGAACCGCTGACAAGTCTAGCTCGCCGCG
Source organism: Habropoda laboriosa (assembly GCF_001263275.1). Classification (NCBI taxonomy): domain Eukaryota; kingdom Metazoa; phylum Arthropoda; class Insecta; order Hymenoptera; family Apidae; genus Habropoda; species Habropoda laboriosa. The sequence goes on from NW_017100358.1 coordinate 1,065,858, forward strand.
AAGGGTTAATGGGAGTCATAACTCCGTGGCATCGCGCTTCACCGAAGCAGCACACACCGTGCTCGCGCGTTCCCAAGCAGTAGAGCAAGCCTCCTCTCTCTCTCTTTCTCTCTCTCTCTCTCTGTGTTCACGTTGCACAGGGCTTTTCCGGAAGGTGCACCGAAACCGCCTGTTAATAAACGTTAACCGAGTGCCGGGCGTTAATTATGCCTGCAGAAAGCAGAGGCTCGAGACGCGATCGACATCGCGATACGCCGTTCGAATGTCCAGTAATTAGCGAAATCTCGCGATCGTCGAGCAATAGATATTCCGGTCACGTGATCCATCTCGCGAGAGGGAACGATATCCAGGGGCGATCGGCGATCGTGTACGTATTAGAATGTAAATGTTATGCGTGAACGAGAAGCTCTCCCTCGTTCTCTCTCTGACGTCGAACGAGCTGAGACGAAAGAAATTTTTCAGCTTTTTACGCAAGCACTGAGAGAGAGAGAGAGGGAGAGTAAATTAAACGCGAGCAAAAAGAACGATGGCGCACGTGTGTGCAGATGGAGAGATAACCGGGGGAGAATCTGCGCGCGTTTCTGTTTTTCCTTATCACTGACACGACTCGATACGCCGTGACTAACGCACGACCTCCACCGTTTTCAGCTCGCCATATTTCCAGAAACGCAATTACGCCTAACGTTACATCCTTGCTGAATTGTACACACACGAGCGTACCTATATAATTGAAATTCTCCGTTACACGGCGGTGGATCTACATTGTTTCAACTGGGAGAATTTCTTGTAACCCGATTACACGTACGTAGCCTCCTTGATCCGCGTATTTCGGGAATTCTCTCCCGACGCGAATTCAACCGTTCGAAAAATTCCGAAAGGAGATCCTTCAAATTATACGTATACAGAGTCTTCTGTACGCGTAAACGGAAACGATCGTCTGGACTAGAGCGGACGGATGACATCTTTACGTCAACCAAATAAGCCTTAAATTACACCGGAATTGGAATAATTCCAAACCCGCTGGAAGACGTCCAAGGCCCCTCCTCTCCTCTCTCCTCTCCGCGAATAAGCGAGCCTTACGCGTTACAGCCATTCCCGTGGCCTGTTTAAGATCGAAAATAAGAGGTGCAACGCGTTTTAAAAAGGGATTATCGCGGCTGGAGCCGGAGGTTTGCGAGCACACGCGTTGTCCGAGGAATATGCACATTAGCCTTATCTGCGCGAATGAAGCGAATCTGAAACGAGCGCGGAACGAACGACGCGGGCCAGAGGCTAGATTGTACACCAAATACGCTTACCGAGGGGACCCGCACGTCCGAATCTTCGCTTCCTGGGAATAACCTAGGCTGTTTTCGTTTTCTTATTGACGTCAATGTCTTATTGACGTCGATCCGTTTCGCAATAATTATACACCGGGTGGACAAATAAGAATTGCCACCTTGAATATCTCTGGAACCGTCGCAATAAGAAACATAAATTTTACGTGTCGATATCAGCCCTGAAAACAGAGATCTACGAGACAAGATCAGTCCAGGTGGTAGATGTGCCTCGATAAGTTGTACCATCGTTAGAAAAGCAATTATCCAATCATCCGTCCGCGACCTTGACTGACGTGTTACAAGTCTCTACAGTCGCCTTGAGCGCTATTATTAGCGAATAAATAAAAAAGAAACGAACAAGAACGACGATCTTCGCGTCTCTTCGGCGACCCCACCCATAAAACAATCGTTACAAAGATACGATCCGTTTTACGATTTGTTCGTCTCCGACTTTCACGAGAACTAGAATGTTTGGGTACTCTTCAGCGGTTCACCTGGTGCAGGGAAAAAGGTCGAGAAAGGTGGAAAAAATTGATCCGTAAAAGTGAAGCGGGTAAACGTTTGACGTATCACTCGCGAACAGGTTTGATACAATCGATGCGAAGGTAGACGCGGGACACGTTTGCCGGATCAGAGGACCCAAAACACCTAAGCAGTCGATAAAAGACGAATGGCAGCCACGTTAAAGGCCCATGGGTGCCGCGCGCTAGCCGTGTGCGGTTCAGGGT
>NW_017100358.1:1067970-1093246 GCF_001263275.1 Habropoda laboriosa
CCTCCCTCTATTTTTCCCCTCTTATTTTCATATGTTTCATTGCCTCTTTTTTCCTTCGCGTATCTCTCTCTCTCGTCCTCCTCCTGCTTCCGTGCCGTTTTATTTTTATCGTTATTATCATCGTTATTATTTTTGGAAGGCTGCAGCTCGATGTTCCGAGGAGCCCGCTCTCGAAGGTGGAGTCGCGCTGATGCTGGATAGCGGAGAGAAAGAGAGAGCTGAAAGGAGGGCGACTCTCGATGGAGGGCCGAGAGGGGGGACGAGGAGAGGGATATATGCGTGTATCGCCATGCATCATCCTTCGTTCGTTCGTTGGAGAAACCAAAGGCCACCGCGGGGTGCGTTACCTTTGCTGCTTTGCCTATGGGCGCCTAAAAACGCTCCTTCGGGATAGAGTATCCTGTTGTCTACCAAAATTTTACGAATTGGATAAGGTTGGTCCCTTGGCTTGCGATATTTTCGTTAAATTTTCCGAGTAACGAGGAGAAACCGAAGGCCACCCTTTGGTACTTGGCCTGAAAACGTTGTCTTCTACTTAAAAATAGAACACTGTACCAAACACAGTCTGTTTCATCCTTCGGTTTACGATATTTCGTCAAATGTTCAATCTTGTATGTGAGAAAACGCTTGAAGGAACCCGTGCAACGAGGAGAGACTAAAGGCCGCTGATTCGCCTATGGGCGCCTGAAAGCGCTCTCTTGTAGGAATTGAAATCCGATCGATCCAATCTTGTGAATGAGAAAACGTCTGAAAATATCAACATAACGAGGAGAAATCAAAGGACGCCCTTAAAAATAGAATTAATACTAGGAATTAAATTTGATCGATCCTTTGGCTCGCGATAATTCGTAAAATATTCGGTCCCCGGGAGCAGACGTCCGCAGAAATGGAAGTAACGAGATCGATCCGCCTAACGAAGAGCGGAGATGTCGATAAATCAGCGACTGGCAAAAAGAGGCTGGAGGAGATGGTCGAGCTGTGTAACACACTGTGCAGTTCCTTCCGGCTGCGAGAGGCACAAGCATTCGTTCAGGTTTATCGAAAGAGCGTTACACGGCCCTATACTTGGAATACGAATATAATGCGAGTCGGACTATAGGGGGCTTTGCGAGCTCGCAGCGTGGTACCATCGGAGCACGGGTAATGAGACGGCCCCCGACCAAGAGGAGTTGATACGGCCCCGCTGCCTATACAGTCCCTTTACCATAGAACAACCGTGTTGTGCCCTATACGTCGTCGTCCACCGACTAACAAACCTCTGCTCAGCGCGCCATGCGACCTCGATGCTCGCGCGCCTATCGATGCGATCCTCCTCTCTCTCCCTTCGCCCTCGGAAGAGACACCGCACCGTTACTGTTTTCTACATAAACCCACACACACAGACACTCTTACGCGTGTACGAAAGGGCCTCCTGTAATTCTCCATCGACCGGCTACGAAATTATGTAATTGTGCACACACCAGTTCCACGGTGTTCGCGCGTTGTGCAAATTACGCGCGAAGCCGCTTCATTTTGACCAACACCTGTACGATGTTAATAATCCACCTCTGGCGCGAACCAGGTAAATTACGGTGCTTCCATTTCCGGCGAGTCGTTGAGAAAATTGTTAACGAGCGTTTATAAGATTCGAGCAAAAACTAGAAGCTTCTTCCTCTGTTGACGCATCGCTGTGTCTGCCTGCGTGCGTGTGTCGAATTCTCCGCGAAGCGTAGGTAGCCTAAGAGACGAGGATGGACCGTTAACACCGAGGAGAAATCGTCTGTTAATTTTCTCTAGCCGCCGTTCGAGAGGAAGAGAGAGAATTGAACGAAGACAGGCCGTAAATCGCTCAGGGTTTCCGTGACTCCGCGCCGTATTTCCTCGAAACGGCGATTTTTACATAGGCCACGTTAGTGAATTTTCATAAATTATCCGATGCGCGATAAGAGGAGCTTCCATGGGTGAATTAACGTAACCGAGCAGCTAACGGATATCGCCATGAAACGAACGGACGGAAGATTCGAGGTGGAACAGCGCGAAGAAGAAGAAGATACTTTGTCCCGCTGAAGATATTCTCGGATAATCGTTTTCCTCGTTCACGTCTGCGTCCCATAAATTACCGCGAGGTTTAAAAAACACCTGTCCAAAAGGAGAGGAATTCGGTTACAGGAGAAGCCGCGGAGGAACGCGACAAAATAAGCTGCAAGGCAACGAACGGCGATTTTCCAAACGGGGAGTATATACGCGGCTTGCAACGGATAATGCAATGGTTCGCCCGGTCTGGCACTATAATCATTAAACGATGACTGACTGAATTAAATTATCCGTAATCGGTCGATCGATCGGTCCGATCGGTGGCTTGGAATCGGAGAACGTGACCTCGTACGTAAGATCCTCGACTACCTACTTCTCCAGTGGGTCTCATCTCGATATTGCTATCGATCACGAATACATCGAAGAAGAAGGGAGGCAGAGGGGGGATCGAAATCGAGCTCTGTTTTCCGCTTGCAACCTGGAGAACACGATTTTTCCTCCGTGCCTTTTACCGGGGAACTCGCCACTGGCGCAGTCCCGATTTCTCTAATTTCTGCAGCGCTCTCCACGGTAACAAGGGAACACAGACGCGATATATTCCAGGATAAAAGACATAGGTAGACGCACGCGACTTCTCGAGAAGAGGAAGAGAAGAGAAGTCGGTGGAATCTGGAGACTATCGAGAGAACGGCGGTAAGAAATGGCGGCAAGACGCGGGGTAGCCCGAAAAACCGCAAACCGTGTAGCAATTTGAACCGCACTTAACGGCAAAAATGATTGTTATCGAAGAAGCGGAACCGCAACGATAGGATCTCGTATTAGCTCTGGCTGAAGTAATCCATATCTGGCCGGACGTTCACATATTCGACAGAGATTGGAGCAATGATTATGTCTCGGTGGGTGAGCCGGATCGCTCGTGCTGTGTTCCCGACCATTATGAACGAAAATCGCTCGGTTCAAATCAATAAGGGATTAACGTCCACACGATAGGTGGGGCTTTTTACGTCTTACGTACACAGCCAGTCGGGAGTCCTTTTTACGTGGTACATTCAAGTAGAACGATTCGATATTGCTAATGGCCAATGGTACAAATATAAGCTACTCGATCGGCCTGATAAAAACAGTTCGTCGGCGACGATCGACAAAGGATGAGAGACAAATGTGCGAACGAAAGACGAATTAGTAAATCGCCTCTTGTTTACGATCCATCGCAGTACCGAATAAACGACCGTCTAATTGTTGTAAGAAAAAAAAAAAGGAAGAAAGTAAGTTCCCCGAGGCAAATAAAAGAGTGGTATAAAGTCGGCATCGGTTTTAACGAATTTAAGGGGCTCCCCGGCAGTCCACAGGAACGTAGGCAACCAGCCATTTATCCACCCCTTCTCCCCTCGGCCGCGAGGGAGCAAGGTCACCTAAATCTCAGTGGAGGCAAGAGTTGCACTCAATATTGTGACCGAAGGTGTAACGTATCGCGTTTCACTCTCCTCCTTTTTGCGTCCTTCGCTCCTCTTTTGCTCCGTTTTCGTTTCGTTTTACCCACCATCGCACCACAACCGCCGCCGCCATATCCTGATCGTTCCCGAGCGGGGCTCAGTTATACTATATCCGAGGCGCTGATTTGATGCACGTTTTAGATACGAGCATCGGCCAACCAGACGCGAAGATAACGAGCTGCTAATACTAAGCTTGAAACTTACACATCGCTGAGTATTGAAACTTTTCTTTCCTTTTCTCGAGTGCCGACCGAACACAGAAAGAGAGAACGTAAAGCCGCACGCTACGAGCGTGTGTGTAACCGCGAACACACGCGAAAATGGAGAGGCGAGGCGCCAACCGCTTTACCTTTTTTTTTTCTTTTTTTTCAAACTAATTATCGGCAGTTTGCGCTTCCGCGTCTCGTTAATCTTATCGTTGCACCCTCTCCCGCCCCTCCGTTTTTTTTTTCAAAGCACCGTGGAAATTGAATAGCATTACGCGTAACGAAATTCTCTTGTTCAGGCCTTATGAATGTTTTATGAATTTCATTAGCAGAGAAGAACGTCCTTCTCCTCTCCTTCTTCCTCGTCCTCCTCTTCGTTCGATTTTCTTCTTTATTCATTCCATCGGTATTCGACTTTTTATCTTCGCTAATTGTCAGCGTTCTCGTTCTTTTTGCTCGGCCAGTGTTACGGGATCGAAATTGCGGAACGCGCATCTCGATGAACTTAGTCGGTGGTAATATACGCGTGGACCATAGGACGAGGTAAAGTATACACGTATACGCGTACTACGGCAGTCATTTCGCAGATTTAGTAGGCACACAAGGGTCGGCGCGTGCTGATAATGCCGCCTCAGCTCTCACCCCACTTGCTTTCCCTCTCTGTCTCTCTCTCTCTCTCACCGGGAACAGGGGAGAACCGCTTATGCCTTCTCCGGCCAACTGATTTTTCCAAATTCCCTGGCAAATTAGCCCTTTGACCTTTCGCGCGGTTAATGCCCGCGCGCCACCACCCTAACAGGGTTATAACGTAATCTCGAATACCGAAAAGAAAACAAACGGGGGAGAGAGAGAGTAACCACACGAATTTCATTAACTCTTCCCGCCAGCCGAGGAACCCTAATCGTTCGGGGCCTTTAAAATTTCATTCTTCTAATCGTTCTTTCGGTCTCCGTTCCAATCCATTTGTCGCGATTCTTTTCAATTTCTCACCGAGCTTGCGTCAAATTTTAAACACAATCCGCAACGGACGGCGCGCACTTCGCACGGAGGTACAATTATGCAAAAATCGAGCACATTCCCTTAGATTGAGGGGTAGGTTAACCACACCTGCATGCAGAGCCAGACATACGATTAAATCCATGGGCATGGATAATGAGATGCGTGTTCGACTTTAAGTGGTGAGCCACGAGTGAGGAGATCTCCGGCAACCGGTCTCTGAATCGCTCATGCCTAGGCAGGCAGCAGCTCTCTCGGGGCCTCAGAATCGCAAAAGTGTATGTGTGTGCTAGCGCGCGCGCGCGCATAAGCGAGTTCTGCTTTCGCCATGGAAAAATGCTGTACAATATTGAAAAGTTCACGACGATCGAAAAGCGTCACGAATTTCACACACGATCCTTACTTTCTCTCATAATGACCCGTTATTTCCGTTAATGCTAAGCAGCGTTTTTCGATGTAAAAATACGTCACGTTGTTTAACACAATCTTCACTCGTTAATGGATGTCGTGACGCGTACATGCACAGATCGCGATCGTGGGAGGGAGGAGAGGCCGCAACCCGCTTGCGAAATCGAGGAGATATTCGAAGATCGAGAAACCGCCGTGCCGCGGGTAATCATAATCATTTCTTTCGTCATTATAGTCATGGGAGTCGAAGGGACGATTGAGAAAAAATGAGGAACGATCGCCGCAACGGTTACGCCGTTCGAGATGGCTCTGGTCGGAGGGAACGGGGTCCTGTGGGCCTATGGGCCAGCGGAGAAAGGGTCGTACAATTGACGAAGTGGGGGAAAACCAGTGATGGACGGACTCGCTGCTCCCCCGGATGGCTCGGCCCGCGCCAATAACTTTCCGTGCTTAGAAATGGCACTCGCCGCGCCTGCTTTCCGCTCTCCCGTCCTTCTTCCCTCACCATCATTTTTTTTACGCTCACAAAATTCAGTAGAGTGCAGAAAATATTATTTTACAACTGCAACGACAGAAATTAATTATTTCGAGCTCTCCTTTGCAATATTTCTGTATTTAAAAGATTCAGTAGAGTAGGGGGTGAAGTTGTCTAATACGAGACCCATTTCTTAAAGAAGTCGTAACTGTCGACTGAGAACACTTTTATTAAAATTCGATACATGTTTTAAAAGTACGATATGTGTTCTTTCGTAAGGTACTGGAACGTACAGTAAAGAAAAGGAAAATTATGCAAATGCACAGATTTAAAAAATCGGTTCCTGATATGAGAAAACTATTTTTCCTGTCTCTTTTCACACATTGGGCACCGAGGCACCGCAGACTCCACGGGCTCACCGGTAACACTTTGTACACTGAAACAAAATTGGGAGACTCTTCTTATAGTAGGAACTTCCGAGGGTCACACGATAGCTACTAAGTCCTCGTTATTTAAGCCTTAAACTCCATTGCGTGCACTATACAACGGTGTTTATGAAAATGATTAGAAACTTACTATTTTCGAGGTGTTTGTAATTCAATCGAACCACTTGAAAAATTTTCTGCAACTTATTGCACAAATATGCTCGTTGAAGACGCTCGATCGATTTCAATAAAATTTGATAATTAACGCGGTTAGTTACGAAACGGTCTCATATTTGGCTACGTTACCCTATGGAAAATTATTTTTCAACTCTGACGTAGAAGATTAATTATTTCGAAGAGTGAAAAACAAGAAGTGATTATATGCGATGCTCCAGAAACCGAGGCCATCTCAGTGACGTAACACGAAAAGCACAAGAGACAAGCTTGCAGGAGACTCTTGACCCATAAACCATTGGAACAAGTTCCTATGACGTGCTTCTCTCTGTTATACGAGAGGAAGAAGGGATAGGAAGGAGCCGAAGGCCGTCTGAGCCTTGCGTCGAAAAATCGTTTCCTACAACTGAACTTTGCACTGTGTCGGATCGAAATTATCGAGAAAAAAGATTGATTAATTTATCAATTACGTGTTAATCGTCGACCCAAGACGAGTTCCTCTTTCTTCCTCCTTTCTACCTCCACCTTTCCTCCCGCGGCCTTGCAGGCAGCTCGCAATGATACAACTCCAATAATTTGTCCCGCCAAAGGAAGAAAGGGGGTATATAATAGGGATCGTGACCCGATGTAACGCGATACGTTGTTCGTTGCTACGTCCGCACGTCCACGCGTTTCGCGAGATTACCATCCTTCTCCTCTTCCTTCACGCGTCTCCTATCCTTACACGTCGTCACTCTGTATCTAGAAAAATGATCGTTTCGACTGCGATGAACACCGAGCCGTATAAAACTAGAACACAATGCTTCTGTTCCCCTTGTTCAACAGTCCTTCTAACGCGTGGGCTGCGCGCGAGGCACTAACTGGCAGTGCTCGTCCACTCGGAAAAATGGTAATCGCCAGCCTTGTACGGTACGATTTTCGAATGTTGCATCTCCACTTTCAGATCATCCCACCTAGATAATACACCGCGCTAATGTTCACTTGTTCACGGAGAACCATAAAGCAACGTAATCTCGCTTTTCCCCCATTATGGTACACATCGCTGTTTAACGCTGGAACGAGCGACCGAGTTTTAAACGACCCGTTAACAACCTTCCAAACGAAGAAAGCGAACGAGTATCGTTGATTTGTGAAATGTGTAAATACAACAGTTCACCTATGGAAAATAAGCGACGCGTTAATTCCGCGACAAACGCAAAGGTAGTTCGATTCACGTTGAATCCTGGCGGAGAAGTCGTCGCGCGACGAAACATCCACCGGCTACATCCACCGGTAAAAGAAGAAACAGAAGGTGGCTTTATTAGCATACGATTGGCACCGTCCATCTTAATGCCCCTCCTGCCTGGTCCTCTCTTCCCTTTCCGCGCTTCTTTGTCCCCCGTGCACCGCGTATCTTCCATACAATGTTTATGCCCGTGTTTCGCCGATGTCTCGTCGTTGCGCGCGCGCGCGCCTTCCGCCGAATCCCCCTTTCAGCCACCTATCTTCCTGCCAAATTCGCTTTCTTTCACCTGTTTCTTCGCCTCGTTCGCACCGGCTCGACAAACGCGCTCGATCCTTCCATACATACGCGTCCCGTACGCGTTGATTGTGAAGATCAGAGACACAAGCCGAAGAATTGAATTTCACGCGATAACGTAAGCTGAGGCGAATAGAAAAATAGGGAATTTTATCGAAAATTCCACAAGTCTCTCCCAGGTTTATCCAAGGTCCAATCTATTCCACGGAAATTGCTCGTCCGTCCAGTTCCGCATCGCGAGCCAACGCATCATGCCGGTGTAGAATTTCCATTCGCTTGCGACGGTAGAAAATTGGAAAGAGCCCGCGAACCGATTGGTCGCGGGTTGGTCAAGTTCGATGCGAAATCTCTCGGCGCTTAAGTCTTATCCGCATTATCATTACTCGCATAGTTATCGTAATGATCGTCGTTATTGTCGTCAGGAGTGTTGCCAGGACGTTCCTTCACGGTAACGAGTCCAGCCGAGATCCGAGGATCTCGAGAAGAGGAGGAAGAAGAAAGATGGAAGAGACGTGGCCCGAGGTCGCGTCATCGTTATTCAATAACCGCACGGAGCGGTGTTTCGCGTTTTTAACTAAACGTCGAAATTTTTGCAGACGATTCGTTTAGTTCGAGTCCAGTGACTTCGTCTTGAAGCGATTTTTTAACTGCGATTGCGAAGAAATCGAAGGTTGAAATCGATACGATAGAAACTTTCTACGAAAGAGGCTACATCTGAAAATAACAGTTTCTACGTAATAGTCTACACCTACCTATTAACACGATAAAAGTGGTTAATATTAATGCGAGGAGATTGTTGATCGCGATACCGAACCAACTTAATTCATCTTCGTTTTAATTACGCCTTCCGGGGCACGTATGAATACGTAAGGCTTAATCGCGAGGAAAATCAGTATTTTTCCAAGAAGAAGCGATCGAAGTGCGTGAAAAATCGAAGAGTTTGATGGAAACACAATGAGGGGTTTATAAAAAAAACAATTTCGGATGAAAAGGTAGAAAAGGAAGAAGACGAGCTGCCTGTCTTAATTTGCCCCTTTCTTCCGCTGTACACTCTTCATTAAGTGCACACCTCGTCCACCTTTTTCTTGTACAAATTTCCATAGTCTTGTGCGAATATCGCGAATTAAGATAGTCATCGTTGGCTATTAATTTATCGCCACACGCATTTAGATCGAGGCGATAGAATTGGCTCGCTGCGCGCTAATTCTTGCGTGCTGGTTTTCCGTGTAGAAGAAAATCTGTCGAAAATTGGAAGGAAAAAGGGATTCATCCCTCTGAGAAACACGCATCTTCTTCGACCTTCCCTAAATCATCCGAGGGATATTCTCTAGTTTTTGCGCGGGAAGACGCGCGAGGTACAGCGGCGGCTGGATTAAAGTAATGATTCTTACGTGTGCACGATTTACGCTCGCTATTTCTCCTTCTAGGATGAAGAAGAGCCACTGTCGGCAGTTTGTCCTGTCTTCCGCCACGCACTCTTTATTACCCCGTTCTCCTCTCTCCCTCTCTCTCTCTCTCTCTCTTTCTATCCCCGCGTGCACCCGCGAGAACGCGCGCGCGCGAGCGATTCTGTAGCAAGTTCAACACATTTAGGGGGTTATCGTATTATGTCGAGTCACGAACTCGTTATAGCACGGCAAGACGGATCGGCGCTATAAAACCACTTGGTTTCAGTTTAACCAAAGGGTGCACAGGATATAACTGGTTTACATTTTGCCGCCTTTCTATCTCTCCCCCTTTTGCTCCTCGAGGTGATCTCTCTTCCACGGTTGCAACGGGGAAATTTTTCCCCGCCACGTTGCCCCGAGTCCTTCTCCCCGGTAGGATACGATCGTTGCAACAAAGTTTCTACGGGGGGAAAACCGTGGATACGACGAGAGAGATACACCTGCGAAAAATCACGCAGCCCAGGGAAATAACAAAGGTGAGCGGGGTTAATCGACGTTAATATCGTTAATATCGTGTGCACATAGAGAAGAAGAGGAGAACGCGAGAGGGAGAGAAGGGGTACAAAATGAAGGGAGAGAGAAGAGATGCGCACGAAAACGGGCAAGAGCCTTCGTCGTGGATACTATACACCTACCACTACCGCGGGAGAGAGAGAGCGTCCTATCGAAACCGGCACTTTCGTTTCACGCAAATTTTAAGTTTCGCGAATAAATTGCTAGGCTGTTGCCCCGAAGAACGGAGACGACGATGGAGAAGACGGATTTACCCTGAAGGAGGTACGTCCAGCTTGGCTATAGGCTTCCTCGATCCACGTGCTCGTTATCACGGTAACGATATCGACGAGCTTCCTCCTGTCCTCTTCGTCGTCCTCTCCCTCTCTCTTTCTTCGTGCGGAGGACGAAGACTATGCTCGAACAGAACGATACGATCATCGCGGTGGTTCCCTTTCCGAGCGCGGCGTGAACCAGCATTCCTGGTTGCTCGCGTGTGAATTCGCGGCTGCTGACGCGAAATCGAACACGCGCGCGGTTAAAATCGGCCGCATCGGACGGTGAACGTGGGAGACGACGCCGACCAAAGGTGTAATTTTAGTTAGGAAGACCGAGTAATGAGCAATCGGCGAGGATCAACAGCAATTTCGAGACCGCCTTCGTCCTGGATCGAGAAGCGTCCCTGCGAGCTCTACGATCTTTCTATCTTTTTCTCGAATGCGTCGAATTTCTCTTCTGTTTAGCGAATTCGGAAAGTGGGAGCTGCGGAGAAACTTGAATTTTTGGCTGTCTCGAGAACGAGAAAGACGCGTGTCGATCTGTTTAAAGAAACGACGACGACGCCTCGAGCGTCCGACGGGAAACGAATTTTTGCCGAGGTTGGTAATCGCGCAACGAGGAAACCAGCCGAAAGGTAATTACTGAAATTAACCGAGACCTCGATGCGAGGTTAATCAACGAGTAGAGTATAAACTCGACCAGAGGAATGTTACGAGCCGTCAGCAGAAATTTTCGCATCATCTTGTACGACGTGAAAAAAAGAGCGCGGAGAAGAGACACGCGAGACTGGTTTTCCATTTTTACCGAGAAAATTGTACGCATGCAGTATTCTTCGTAAACGACTAGGAGGATTAAAAAACAACCCCTATTTCTCCCAAGTTCCCAATATAAGTCGCTTAGTGCTCAATTCTTCCCAAATAAAAAAATGTAACAAATTTACTTTAACAGAGTTGGTCAGGTTGACTTCTGAGTGGCTCGCACGCAAACTCTCCTAGAAACTTGGAATCTCTGAAACACCGAGGAGCACTTGCATGCACTTTATAGAACAGGCTGTACACATCGTTGGCAGAAAGGACGAGAAAATTGTTACTCTCGAAGACGCACCGCGAGACCTTTAACTAAGTATATACACCGGGCTCGACAATCAGTATGGATCACGAAGCGTGTGCAGAAAGGGGGAGAAGGCATAACCGTGGTAGAAGAGGTGTTTTCATCAAGGGGAACAGACCACCCAGCCCAGTTACGTAAGCCCTCGCGATTCAGCTCGCAGGCAGGTAAGTTTCCAGTGGGGGAGAATTCCAGGGGAGCAGAGAGAGAGAGAGAGAGAGAGAGAAAAGCTGTGCCGTGTTTGTGTTCGTTGAACAAAGCTGATCGATAGGATACAGATTATCGCTAGTTCGGCTGTGTAGTTCCGGCCGGGGCTGATTTGGATCTCTGTGTGGCTCGCGAAACCCGTTTCTCCGCATCGACTCCACTACTCCGGCTTCTCTTTCGCGCATGTGACGAACCACACCGCCACTACTACGCTACGATACTCGCTCAACGGTGTCAGCATTCTATCGTAAATCCTCGTGGGCGGGGCGTGAATGCGTTTGCGTTGATGCTGTCCAAGAATAGCGTGCAAAGTGTATCGAATTTGGATGATTCACCACTACCTGAATGGTCCTCCCCCTTCTCGCGGTAATCTCTCCTTTCATTACGCTAGAGACACATCGTCTCTTTTTTCTCGAGTAACTCGGACACACGCGCACAGGCTGGGAAAGAGAGACAACACAAGGAAGACATCCTCGTTCGAATGTTCGGACTTGACGAGGCCTAAATATAGCCTGTTCCAATCTTGGCTGAGGTCTTCTTCTCGGCGATGATTCCTTTCATCGAACACTCCCCCGATACACTATTTCTTCTCTCCTCTCGATATAGCGAGAAATTTGTCACTGTAATAAAAATCGACGAGCCGCCAGATCCACACGATGAGATAACCAGGATTTACGATTACGAGGCGCGATCGAGGAGGCGAAGTAACTCTCCCTGTGCCACTACGACGAGTTATCGACGACGGATTGAGCTCGACTGTGCTGCTGCCGCCGCGGCCACGCTAAAACCCGGAAGAGCCGGTCGGTTTCGGTGGCGGGTCTAAAAGAAGGTAAAAGGTAACAGTTATGTTCATTGTCGCGGCGGACGACCCCCGGCCGGACCCACGTTTTACGACTGTTCCCCTGTAAAAAGGAGAAAAAAAGGAAGCTAACGGTCTCTCCTCGTCGCCTATACAAGTTCTAGTTTATTGGCCGGTGTAACGCGCTGGATCAGGATGCCTTAAGTCCTAGCACCGCGTTTCCCCGTGCAAAGTGTCCCTTGCTCGAGGACGAACGTGACTACGCGACCGTTTGCCAGTTTTATTGCCACGTCCAGGCAAATTACGACGCTGCCCCGGACCATTTTTACGTCTATTCTCTCCCCGGTCGGTCCTTCTTTCTTCTCCCTTTTTTCTCCTCTTTTCCCTCCTCGTCGCACGCAATAAAAGTCAAACATCACGCGGATCTTTCGATTCGGTGGACCTCGGGATCTCTGTCGCACGATCGATCGGACGAGATCGTAGAGACCTCCTGATGGAATGATACGGGTGGTCTCGGTAGGCGCTAATGCCGAGCAATTTGTTTCGGAATGGGCAACAGCGAGAGATGTATGTAGGAAGATAAGGGGGGAAAAGGTGAAACGATTAAAATTTTCTGCATACTGTCGCACGAAAATAGACTACCGAAGAACCAGTTTAGAAACTCCGCGTTCAACTCGGCTGATAAGTATCTGCGCGGCTGACAGGTACGAGGTATCGCGTCAAAACCTGTGAAATATCGTCTGCGAATAAGGTTCGATTTATTAAGGATCCCCTCGATACCACAAACAATCGACAAACACAGGCCTCCACGACGATCTTTCTTTCCAATCCTAAAATAGACTTATCGATAGAAAAAATTAAACGGTGAAAATTCATCGATCACTCTTATCCACGGAAAAAGAGGTGGTTCGATTTCCGTTTAAAGGTAAATACTCAAGTGAGGTCGGCTCCGATCCAAAGCTCACTCTCCGCGTGTAATATATAATACGCGGGTTAGATGCAAGACTACTTTTAACCGTGGCCATAAATCAAACAACCGACTGCGTGCATTCCTAGAGAAAACCTGCTCCGCCCGATGGAAAAAAGTCTCCGGATAGACTGCGGTCGAGATCTCGCCGCCGCTCGTCTAATGAACGCCGGAGAGCCCGCCCGTTTCCTTCGTTTTTCGCGTCGAGCAAAAGCGAGAAACGATCCGCGCGCTTTTCCGCGCTTGTCTCTCCCTTACCTTAACGCCTCCTCCGTAACCCGACGTCAACAGAGACAACACTCTCTCTCTCTCTCCTCGTTACCCTCGATCCTATTATCGTTCCACGATTTCCCAGGTAAGGACAGTTCTTCTTCGTTGATACGTTGCAAGTGGAACGTGAAAGAGAAAATTTCATTCTCTCCGTATAATTAGATCTCCGGCTGGGGGAGATCGTTGGAGGCATTTTGGAAAGCAGACGTACGTATTACTGTGCGTTCGAAATCACCGGTTGCACCCGAACCTCCATGTTTTTGTCATTGCACGTATCTCGGGCTATTATTTTCGCTGGTCGTCCACTGGCTCCGCGGACTTTCAATTTAACTGGCAGATCCGGTCCCTTTTCTTCGAAATAACGATCTCGCGAGAGCAACGCAAGGGCCGGTAAAATGACTCGCAGGGCCACTTCTCCTCCGTGCCTTCGGCTACACTCCAATTAACCCATATATAGATCCCTTCTCTCTACTCTCCTTTCGTCTCTCTTTCTTTCTGCACGCCGGGTAAAAGGAAATCGAGCTGGCTCGCCTCGGACCGATCCTTTCCGTGATTTCCGTTGCAGAATTGAACGGAGTAATCCGCCGATGCTCGCCGGAGAAATTTCGAAATCTCGAAACGAAGGAGAGATGGAGAGCTCTCGGAAAGCGCGCACGAGCAGCACCGTTATTATTAAGGTTACGTGAAATTACGGACGCCACATGATCGTCTCTACTCGCTTATTATAAAATCTTCGAGGTTTTCATCGGACAACACACTCGAGAAAAGAGAAAGATGAAAAAAATGAAATGCAACGGAAGGGTGGTGGTGGTAGCGAAGGAACGATAAAATGGTGGGAGAGAGGAAAAGAAGAGGAAAAATCGCAGCATGCCGAGAGCGACAGTGCTACGGTAGCCGTAAATTTCTCGAGCTAATGGTGCACAACAAACGCTTGTCCGTACCTAAGCTCGTAATGTCCGTTCACGCCGGCCTAATATCGTTCCCGGCGTTTAATAAATATGTCGCGGAGGTAATACGTCATAACTTTTCCACGCGTCGCGATCTCGTGCAGCGGCGTTTCGCGACTGTCGCGCGCACGCACACACACACACATACGCAGACGTGACTTACACGGGGGATTGTACACGAGGAACGGTGGTAAGCTAGCGATGTATTACGTTGATATTCGTTGAACGGTTACCGCGTAATGTCACTGAGTTATACGCTTCTTAACCGAGACTCTTAATCGCGGGATAATGTTGTCCGCTCCTTCTTTCACTCCTTTTGCGCCCCTCTCTGTCTCCCACGCCGTTGGTTCGGCCGTCTCTCGATACACACACGTACACCGTGTCGTATGCATACCGATATAAAACAAACGCGCGGTGTCTCGCGCACGTGACGAATGCGTAATTTCGCCACGGGCGAATGATTGTCCGCACGTTTTTAGTAGCGCAAAAAGGACTCCAAGATTAGACGGCCCCTCCACAATGTCCCCAGAGACTGGTGTGGCCGTGTAAAGTATCCATTGAGCCGCAGAGCGCACAGTGTCGATGGCGTGATTCACGCAACTGGAATTCGGTGGCGCTTCGAGGAAAATTAATTAAATCCCGCCGGTTAATCAACCGATCCTTCCCCTCCGATCGCTCAGAAACTTTCTTCTTCTTCTTCTTTTCCCTTCCTCTCTCTCTTTCTCTGTGTCTCTGTGCGTGCGATCCGGACACGTTCTCGCGTTACTATTTATCGAAAGATCACAAGACATTTCAGTACTATTAGCGTTTTTCTTCATTCTTCTTGGCTTTTTTTGGAAGAAACGCGATTAATATGGCCGGCAGGTAATAACGGTTGTGTGTACCGCTCGATTCGTCGATTGGTTGCCGGTGAACGCGAACGGCTGGAAGGATAGCGGCGACTCGGCCGCGTGAGTCGTTTATGCGCGCGTCCGCCTGAAAAAAACGCGGCGCGGATAGCAATCGTACATCATCGGGCGTGCGACGGGAAAGAGGCGGTAAAATTAAGAAATTTTCGTTCCGGCACCGCAGCGACGATCGAGCAATTATTTTAAAAGGTCAAAGGGGTTTCAGCTCCGGGATAAATTATGCCCGTCGTCCTTTCCCACCCGCGTCGGCGGTCAATAGCAACGAAAATAAATGGGTACGCGAACGTTTCGATTCAGTTTCTCGCGATGGAACGCGGAGCTGACTTTATCGGCGAGGCTGAAGTCGGCGAAAACTCGGAAAGGGTGCTTTACAGCGGAGGAAAGAGAGGAGGAAGAAGAAGAAGGAGAGAACGCGTGTTTCAATCGTGTCGTTGATTTTCACGCGGCGGAACACCGTGCAAACATACACGGCGCCAAATGCTGAACAATACCTAACACGCCGACATGGCGCGGCTTTGGCCATAGGAAAAAGAGGATTAAAATGCGCATATGATCGCGTTCAATTCTCTCCCCTCGTCCTTCTCTCCTATACACGTACACACACCTCTCCGCGATCGCAGGCCACGCCACGTGTTCCGGTTTTCGCGTGTAGATAAAGTGTCTCGGTGTCATTGGCAATTAGCCGCCGCTCGATATTCCTAACCTTTTTATTCCCGTGCCTTTGGAATGGCCGGTGCCTGACTGGAATGAAGAAGAAGAAGAACAAGTGGAAGAGTAGCGTACGTCGTGATACAAAAGCATTGTGCGGTCAGGTCGCAGAGAGTACAAGGGAGAAAGTGAGAGAGAGAGAGAGAGAGAGAGAGAGAGAGCCTAGGCCGCGCTGTGGCAGGTGCTGTTCGTAATGGCCGGCCATCGGCAGCCAGACGGCAGAGCTGTAGGCTGGTTCGCCGTGGCAAAAACCGTGTTGCGTGAATTATGAACCGTCCGTGTCTATTTGTGCAGTATCAACTCGGTTCCCCCGATTACATCGTCGCGTATTAATTGAATGGGAAGGGTCTCGGACGAGTCGTCGCGCAAATGGCGCCGGTTTCACGGCAAAGAAATCTGGACAGCTCTAAAGAGGAGAGAGAAGAAACCGATCGAATATTCTTCCCAGTACGCGCCGTTCGCCTCCTTCTTCATCCTCTTTGGTTCGTCCGTTGATGGAAACGGTGCGATACGGCCGCCGATGCGCGGTGATCATCGATTTCAACGAGTTCCACGTACGAGGAGGCATCGCGTCGAATCGCTAAGTAACGCAACGACGGAAGATCGATGGGAAGAAGAAATGTTTAGCCAGTCTGATGTTGATTGTTGATGCTTTTATCGACGGGAATTACGTTCCCCGTAGAATGTTCGATCGTGCCTTCAATTAACCAGCGTTTAACCACTACGCTTCGTGCGAAACTATCTCGATTCGTAGGTAGGTACGAACAGTTTTACCATCTTAGATAGCCCTTCTGTGCTGTTCGAGGAAGAAAAAAGAAGAAATGGTAGTTTTATTCCGATCCTTTCAACTTATAAATAAAGCATGGAATATACGAGGTACGTCTTCATCTGAAACGGCAACAACGGAGCTAGCGTTGGGGCAAAAACGTGAGCAGGAACACTTTTCGATTCAATTATTTTGCCTGGTATCCATCTTTCCTTACGGGCACACAGGTATAACATATCCTTTGTCTGCCGGTGTAGTCGTTCCGATCGTCGAGCACCTAAACACGTTCTTCGTGCCTACGAAGCGCGGCCGATGCCAAAGTATGCATTATCTCAGCCTGGAGCAGTGAAATGGCAGTGTCTGGGCTATATAGACTGTGCAAGAAGCCGAACCGATCGAAAACCGTGCCGTTTCTGCTGTCAACAGCCTCGTCCTAAACGCTCGCCGAATTTTCCTCCTTCTCCATTCCCACCCGCACACGTTCCGCCTAACCTACATGTTTCGTTCTTTCCACCGTTTAATCTCGCCAAGCCAATGATATACGTCTTGTCGACACGATTTACAGGGGTTTTCTTTCGTGCCAAAACACGAGTCCATTAATCTAGCCTCGTAATACGAGTGATCGATAGAGAGATTGGTTTCACCGAAGAAACCTCTCTCTCTCTCTCTCTCTCTCTCTCTCTCTCTCTCTCTCTCTCTCTCTCTCTCTCTATCTTTCCCTTGTTTCAGGAAACAACAATCTCAGAAACACACGGGGATAATTGATAAATAGCCGTTAACGACAAACGGAACGAGACGAGAGCAAGAGAGAGAGGGAGGGATTAATCCTGTGCCGCGAGGGCGATAACTCGTCCCGCATGAAATTTGCAAAACAGCGAGATAGCGTACGGGCCTGTTGTCGGTGTGTAAAGGCGAGGCTAGCTAGCGCACACGAGCTCGTACATGCGAACAGCTCGTCCATCAAATTGAGAACCCTGGGTAGGCAGCCGGTACGCTGCCGGCTGAACGTGCGATCAGCGCCTATATGCCTTGCGCGCGTTCTGCGCGTTACGCGCCGCCTCACGTTCCTCCGCTTCTCTTTTCTTCCCCTTTTACAGCTCGTAGGCACGAATAAACCATCGCTATTGTTTACCCGTTCTCTGTCGTTACTGTCTCGTCGCCGTCCCCGTCTTTGTCGCGCCTCTCCTTCCCACTAAACCCGAGAGAGAGAGAGAGGAGAGAACACGATCGTCTCTCGCTCCGAATCGTTTGCTGGCCGCGCGAGCGCGCGCGCCTATGCGAGAACCTCGAATGGTACAACACGTGTACCGAGTGTCCTTTTCCCGATCCTCGCACGAGATTACCTGTGTAACGTCCGTACGCTAATATCGTTTCGTTTATCTTGTAATCGTACTTCGTCTCTCCACTTCCCGTCACCTTTCCTTCACCGTTTCTCTGCTCGAACCGAATTCGATAATTTATTTAATCGTGAAATCCATCATCTCTCCCCTTCACCGGCGGGTCCTTTCAAGCGTCAGGAACGGTGAAATAATACTTGTTTTCCCGTGTTAATTCTGCTTGCTCGCTGTCTCTCTTGGCTGGGAGTTAACGATACAGAAAGCCCGGTCGGTTGAGAATTTTTATGTGTTACGGTAAGGTGATCGAAGTAATCTTTTAAACGGTAACCGGGTGGTAGATTGTATCGAGAAGACGCGATTATTTAGCACATGTAAAGAGGAACGGTGGTATGGCTGTTGCGAACACCGCTTCTTGACCAACGTTTACCAATCGCGCGAAATAACATTACGCGTGTTTATGAGAGAGTGCCGGGCGCGAGTTTGTCCGGGAGAAAAACGTGGGACAGGATGTAAGTGATTCCGCCGATCAGAAATTACACTTTCATGCCGATGAATACCACCACCACCCTTCCTCCGCCCTATCTCCACGGCCGTGATTAGTACCTTCAAGGTTTTCGCGTTTATAACGCAGCAACGGTATAAAAATTGATTGACGATACCACGTCGGTATCGCGGCGCGCGAAATTATGCGGTCGTCCGTATGCAAATTGCGAATACTCCCGAGATACACTTTGATCGATGTTTACAATTACTTTTAATGACACGCTTCTACGGCATTTTGTCTCACTACGGCCTGGCCTTCGAGCCTTCTACAGCCTCTTCCTCTGTATTTTCTCTTTCTTTTCCTTCTTTCCTCTTTGCAACAATGCGTACACCGGCTTGTCCCGCGTTAACAGCGCAAATTGAAAATCAATCGACGAAATGTTACGCTGTGAACGATCGTTTACATTACATACCGGAGGCTCCGGGGCAATTTTCCAACATTTACATTTACATGGATAAAGATACACTGTTCCTCTTTCGTGTCGAACGTTGCGACGCCGCTAAATATGAGTAATTGGAATTCTTCGGCGAATGTAGAAAGGTCAGTATCTTCCACCCGACCAAGTGTTGCAGACATTATACTTGGTATAATCTACCGTCGATTATTATTAAAGTACTTCGTTCTTTTTCCCTACCATGAAAGATTCCCTTTCGTTCCCCCGAAAAGACTCTTTAAAAGTAAAACGTGATAAAGGAAAGAAAGGAAGAACAAATTAGACCTAATTAGGTGATCGATCGTTACGAAACGAAAAAAACACAGAAAATTGAATGTTTGCAAAATTGATAGCGGAAGAAGAATGTCCGTGGACGTATTTGAGGAATTCCCTTTCAAAATTCTTTGAAAAAATTAGACGTAACAAAAAAAAGGGAGGAAAAACGAGTTAGATCCAGTTAGGTGGTAAAGTAACTTAAATTCCAGCGAAGAAAATTTGAAAAAATTGAATCTTTGCAAAATTGATAGCGGAAGAAAAGTGTCCGCGACCGTCTCTTTCAAAACTCTTTGAAAAAATTAGACGTAACAAAGAAAAGGGAGGAAAAACGAGTTAGGTCCAGTTAGGTGGTAAAGTAACTTAAATTCCAACCAAGAAAATTTGAAAAAATTGTATCTTTGCAAAATTGATAACGGAAGAAAAGTGTCCGCGACCGTCTCTTTCAAAACTCTGAAAAAATTAGACGCAATAAAGAAAAGGGAGGAAAAACGAGTTAGGTCCAGTTAGGTGGTAAAGTAACTTAAATTCCAACGAAGAAAATTTGAAAAAATTGAATCTTTGCAAAATTGATAACGGAAGAAAAGTGTCCGCGACCGTCTCTTTCAAAACTCTGAAAAAATTAGACGCAATAAAGAAAAGGGAGGAAAAACGAGTTAGGTCCAGTTAGGTGGTAAAGTAACTTAAATTCCAACCAAGAAAATTTGAAAAAATTGTATCTTTGCAAAATTGATAGCGGAAGAAAAGTGTCCGCGACCCGAAAAAATTAGACGTAACAAAGAAAAGGCAGGAAAAACGAATTACATCCAGTTAGGTGGTAAAGTAACTTAAATTCCAACCAAGAAAATTTGAAAAAATTGTATCTTTGCAAAATTGATAGCGGAAGAAAAGTGTCCGCGACCGTATTTGAGGAATTCCCTTCCAAAACTCTTTGAAAAAATTAGACGTAACAAAGAAAAGGGAGGAAAAACAAATTAAATTGATAGAGGGAGAAAACTTTCCGCGACCGTATTTGAGGAATTCCCTTCTACCATCTAAGAAATTCGAGATCTTAAAATACTCTCGCTCAAAAGAAAAAAGAGAAAAATAAAATAAAACGGAGTAATTTAATTCCCATCGAGAAAAAGAAACAAAATTAAATCCTTGCAAAATTGTCCATGACCATATTTGAGAAATTCCCTTTCAAGATCTAAAACACTGAGAGATTTCCCTTAAGATCTAAAATACTCTCCCTCAAAGAGAATAAAAATAAAAATTAAAATGGAGCAATTTGATTCCCGCCGAAAAAAAAAGAAGAAAAAAAAATTGGAACGTTTGCAAAATTGACAGCGGAAGGTAACACGTCCGTGAACGTATTTGAGGAATTCCTGCGGCGCTGCGCCGCGCGGAGCAGGAGGAGTTCCGATCAAATGTGAAGGGCCACGTAATTTTCAGGTGCCCGAATGTTTTTCGAGCGAACAGTACGCAGAAGCGGCGGGCGTGGAGAAGGGAAAAGGGCGTAGTAAGTCATACGGAGAGGCTCGTACGTCATCCTCCATCCGGGCCAACGGAGCAACACATGGAAAGGGTTCTGTGGAGCCTCCATGCACGACGAACGCACCTACTTGGAATCGCCTCTTTAGGTCGCGGCGCTCCGTTCCTCTGTATTTCTGCACTCACGATGCACTCACACTTTCTCAAGCAACACGCACACATCGCTCACCCGTCGTCGTCTCGTGCACCTCTCTGTAGGTAGGAAGAGAGGCCGAACCACTTGGTCACGGGCGTGCAACACGCACGCCTATATTCGACGCAAACCCTCGCGATTCCGATCTTTTCAATTTTCCGATTCTACGTTACCGTATTAAATGCTCGGTAAAAGAAAAACGTCCTTCTAGTCGTCAACTCGTTTGTACTTACGCGGGGAACTACCAGGCCAGCCGGAAATACCGCAGCCAGCCATCAAGATGGAAAGTTCTCTACGGCCATGTTCGTCAGCCATCGAGGTATACCATACTTTAACTCTTATTACGTACTTATTCCCTCGAATAAATCACCAATTACGATAATAACGTTTCAGAATCGTAACCGACGGACGAATCGACCACGAACGATGGAAAACGGTAGAAACGTAACTCGACGGCAAACGAATAAATTCGAGCAAGTATTCTCGCGTGAGACGAAACGTTCGAAAAGAAGAAGAGAAAAGAACAGTACTAGCTCATAAATGATTTGTACAATGAACTCTTCTTCCCCTGTGGTGTTATGTTTCTCTTCCAGCAAAACATTCCTACCACACACGAAGAACGCGGCGGCGGCGACGATCTTGGTCGATACACGGGAAGATATGTGCTCTGTATTACCGACCAGCCCTCGCAGCGACGATAGCGGTAAGCGTGGAGGCACATAAGGGGGAGGGGTAAACGAGCCGAGCCACGATTTCGTCGTCGTAAACGTCAACGTTACGGTTACAGCGTTGTTCCTAGCTGGTTTATATTGAACGAGGTTGCTCCCCGAGGTACGTAACACCTACTGGCAACCGTCGTATCGCCGAGTAGCACCATACTTGTTTCCAACTGCCGCGAGAGTGTGTGTGTGTGCGTGTGTGTGCGTGTGTGGCGTGGCTCGCTGGTGGGAGGACCACGTGGCTTTTACGCGGGAACCTCCGAGCGCGAGAGTTCAAGGTTTGTTAGCTCTATCCTTTCGTACGGTGTGCCGTGTGCGGCTAGACGAGCCGGCCAATAAAGATCGCCCCGTAACCACCGGGCCGCGATATCGGTCCGCGTGAATCAGAAAAAAGAACACGGACATAGAACGCGCGCGGACGCTCTCGGTTCGTTGGACTTCTAACACGTATTTTGCATTTTTTTAATCAATTTCGGAGAGGGTCAGCCTTTATTTGCCGGGGAGCCTGGCTCGTATTATCGAACAGTTCGATCTTCACGCGGTACGCTCTCCTGAATGTAATTTTTCTGCTCTTCTTCTCGTTTTTCTTCACCTGAACAACACCCATCTTTCCTTTTCTGAAGAAGAGAACGCCGGCCGGAGTATACTCTTCTAAGCAACATTTACGAGATTCGATCCAAGTTTCGAACAGACACGGAGCAGAAGGAAAAAAGAGATTATCAATTCTATTCTTCACGTGGTGTACAGGTATCGATCGAGGTTTTTTTCTTCGCGTTACTTCGAGAGAAAGGTACGTCGTACCACTGTTGGACAGCGTGAAACAGGAATTAAGATTCTCCGTGGCGTCTGAGGGAAGCCGTCGGTAAACGAGGCAGTTTTACAGAGAATAAATGAACCACGGGGGTGTACCAGACGGTATTCGAAGCTTCGTCTTCACGCCCTCTAATTACCCCATAGACGTAGCGCGGCGGACCCTTCAATGAGGGGCCATAAATTTCGCCCGCGTTTGAATATAGCCCCCGAAAGTGATACGGCACGACAGTGAAAAGCCTTTTGTGAGCCTTCGGGCAAATGCGCCCAAGAAAATTGCCAGCTAGTTGTAAAGGAACTTTTTCTCCATCTTACGCGCCGATAATTGTCTCCTGGATGAATATATTCATCTGTGACACAACGTCGCTGTTATCTAAGCAACCGTTTGTCTGCCGGCCGGAATGAGAGAGAAACGTTTCGCGATTCGTTATATGTGTATCACGAAGATAGCATTATATTGCTTCATTACCGTAACATTAATAAGAGAGACATTTACATGTGGAAACGGTGGCGATACGAACGCTTCACCAGTCCCTCATAAATCACAATGAATTTCAGCCGCCAGTGTACCCTTTGATGTTTATCACGGCCAATGATACAAATGCATTCCGTGCAATCAAGTTTCTTCGCGTTACCGTACGTAGACCGTGTTCGAGCGTTGTTGTTCCCGAGGAACAACCGTGTGTCCCGTAACACCGATCCGCAATAAAACGGAGTTAATGATACCGTGTCGGTATCGGGGCTCCCCTGATTTGTGCGATTTGGGCGGCATAATCACTTCGCCAATCACTTATTGCACACTTAGCAACGACGTTTAACGTGGATACCGTTTCAGCCAAAGATAAATCACCGTTCAGAATCTCTCTCTCTCTCTCTCTCTCTCTCTTTCTCTCCCTCGTTCAGACTTTGTTATTCACAAACGGAGATTAGAGAAGTAAGAAAAAAATTCACCGGTCGTGTGGAAAGGACATTCGCGAGGCGAACTTCTCCCACGCTCCGTGAACGATTCCAATGGCCAATAATAATTTTTTCTTTTTCCTGCAAATTAAACGGCAAGGACGCGAGAATTCTTTTCCTCTTCTTCTCCGTGCAAATTGTCGTCGTCGGTGAACGGACGTTTCCCTCGCGAGCACGCGAACGGACACCGACTGATTCGTTGCCCCTTAGGTGCGTGACGATAGGAGCCGAATTATTTATTACTTTCTCCGCGGCGAACGAAATACTGGTAGACGTTGATGGCTCTATATTTACCGGGAGACTTTAATCTACGACGAAATAATCCATAATCCTGTATCGATAAATTTTCCGTACGCGTGTATCGGGCTTGTAGCACAAGCGACGCTGAAGAGCACTTGCCGGCGAGTGCGAAATGAGTCAACGACTCTCAGAGCGGCACATAGAGAAACCTGTTCCGCGAGAGAGTGCAAGCCGATCAATTGCCTTTTCCCATTCCTACGATTCCTCCTACGATCGCCGCATTCCGAGCCTATCGTTCCGACCGATTTGCACCGTTCATAATCGCCCCGATTAAATCTTCCGTTTTCCTTCCATCGGTTTCGACGCGGGTGGAAAAGAAAGCCGAGAGAACGAGGGAAAGTGCAAACCGCTCCGATCGTCCACGAAGAAGACGCAGAAGAAGGAGAAGAATCGGGACGAGAGGGACTCGCTGGCTGGTTGAACCCGCGTGCACACGCCGGACGATTCATCGACTATAAATCTTGTTGCAGTTATTGAATGGAAGACGCCGAGTTGATTCAGGAATACGCGAGCAAAACGACGCCTCTGAAGAGAGAGAAAGAGAGGTTTTTTTCCTCGAGGGGGCCAACGAAACGGGCCGAAAGTTGGCGTTAGATGGAACGAGTACTCTCCGCCGCCAACAGCCTCCTCCTCCTGAATATTAAATTCTTTCTCTCCTGGCTGAATTTAGTATTTATAGAAGGACGTAAAGAATAAGGTTCGTTCAATAAAATCCCGTTTCTTGTCTTTGAATAAGCACGCGCCTACGTCACGAAAGCTCATAAAATAATCCCTACACCTTTTGTATGCATAAAAGAGAGAGGACCTCGCGTGGTCCACCGGCCGGAGGGAAGAGAGGAGGGAAGAAAGACAGAGAGAGAGAGGGAGAGAAAAAAGGAAAGAAACGTATAGGCGGACCTTAAACCGGACCAAAGGGCGCGAGAAAGAGGCTAGGAGGTAAGGAAAGAGCGAAACCGTGGATACGCTCCCTCGCAGGTTGAAAGGAGAGAAGATGAAACAGCCGAACACGACCAACAGTCTGAAGAACCAGCTGAGAGTCCGTGGGTAAGAGAAGAAGAGGGCGGGCCACGAAAAAGCGAGACAGAGATCGCAGAGAGGAGCCTCGGTGATTATATATCTGCCTGCGAGAAAGCGAGAGGGGCTACTAGGGAACCTCTCGCTGCGAGAGGGACAAAGACATCGCTAGAAACAGCTGACTACCGGAATTCGGGGTTCCGGAGGGGTGAGTACGACGAGGAAGGCACTTGAACCCCAATTGGACGAGGGCTTCCCCATTATACTCGACGTGCCCGACGATTTTACACGCACTTGACTCCATTCTACCTATCCACCAGACCTAACTTTATCGCGCTTCCACCACCCGATTTTCCACGATCTGCCGCTCTCCACATATTTCAACGTAAACTCGTGTATATACACCTAATGTAACCTATCGTATACACGCGAAATATACCATTCTTTCGCCGTCAAAACTCTCGCACGCAGAGGGAGAGACAAGGAGGAACTTGTGCGAAGCAACGTTAACAACGTTCGCCAGGAGGGACCATTTTACTTGGAACGTCCCACGGACGACACTTCTGCCGTGTGACTGATATCGAGAGTCTCTCGAGATCGAATTTTTCACCGACTC